>NW_006203376.1:23175-26115 GCF_000334495.1 Tupaia belangeri chinensis | reverse complement strand
GAAACAGCAGCAATGAGAGAGATGGTCAAAACACAAAGGGAACTCATCTCAGCAGTAGTCTCTTCACTCTCCTTGCCCAGGTCTATACTGAGTTTTTATAGTTTGCTGAAATAGGGGATGTGTACTTCTATTTCATCTTCTAGCTGAATCTCTCAAGCTCTACCCCAGGTGCTCTTGATCCTCAGGGACTGGAATCAACTCTATAAAATGAGAACGAAATGTATAAGTTATCAGATGACTGATAAGAGCACAGAGGCACAAGAGAAATGAGAAAAAGAAGTATCTCTCACTCAAGAAAATGGAACAATCTTCCCTTAACCATAGACAGCACAAAAGAATTTATAGAAATGTCAGAAAAAGAATTCAGAACATTCGTGGTATAACAATTGAATGAGATGAAAGGAAAACAGACAACCAACATAAAGAGAAGGGAAAGCCCTTTCATGACTTGAAGGAGGATATAGACACCATTAAAAAAAATCAAACAGCACTTCTAGAGATGAAGACTCTAATACGGGAAAACAAAACCTCCCTTGAAAGCATTAATAACTGATTAGGCCATGCAGAAGAACGGAAATCTGATATGGAAGACAAAATGTCTGACTTAGATAAAACAAACAAACAAAAGGAACAAAAATAACAAGAATAAAATAGAAAAGAGAGCAGCATGCTTGAGGACTATACTAGGCACCATTAAACACATAAATATCCAAATAATAGATATCCCAGAAGTTGATAGTGACATAGAAGATCTATACTATAAATTACTTGCAGAAAATTTTCCAAGCCTAGAGAAACATTCAGACATGCAAACCCAAGGTATAAAAAGGAGTCAAATAGAATCAACCTAAGAAGATCCTGTCCATGGCACATCATAGCCAGATTGGTCAAAATAAAAGATGACAAAAAGAGTATAAAAACGGCTAGAGAGAAATGTCTGCTTACTTACAAATGTTTTCCTTTTAGGCTAACAAGACCTCTCAACAAAGTAACACAGACAAGGAAAGAATGGGAAGATGTATGCAAAACATTAAAAGCAAAACAATTTCAACCAAGAATGTTATGTCCAGCAAGATTATCCTTCACATGTGAAGAAAAAATGGAAGTATTCCTAAATAAATACTGAAAGAATTCAACACTAGACAAGATCTTCAAAAAATCTTGAAAGGATTATTACATTAAGAAAAATAGAGACAAAAAGAAATAGAGAGCAAGAAAAAATCAAGAAAATGGCTAACAAAATGGCAGGGATCAGTCTAAAAACACATATAATAGCACTGATATTTTTTAAAAGTATTTATTTAACTTCATTCATTTATTTATTCATTTTTATTTGACCAGAGAGGCACAGAGTGAGAGAGGAGAAGTAGGAAAGCTGGCCACCAGGTCCGGTACAGGAATTGCAGTCAGCCATGTGGGAGTCCATTGCTACTAGCTACCACACCATCTGCCATCACCAGCATTGAATGTTAGTGGGTTAGATTTTAAAATCAAAGGGCACAAACTTCTATGGTTTAACAGACAGACAAGCCAAGAGCCTACTATTTTCTGCCTATAAGAAAAGCGCCTCACGGAACCAGCAGTTAGTGTAATGGCTATGTCGCTGGACTCCCACGTAGTCGACCGCGGTTCAAGTCCCAGACCTGGTGACTTAAACTAACGCCAGGCGTATGTGCGTGTGTGCCCAAGATCCCGAGAGAAGAATGGAAGAGAAGGGATTGTGGCATGGCCATCGCCCCTGGGGGGCTTTTTATCTATCTGTCTGTCTGGTGAGCACGTGTGCCCCTATAGCAAAAAAAAAATAAAAAATAAAAAATAAAAACTCTCCAAAAAAAGGAACATGAAAAGTGCCTCACAGAGAAAGACATACATACATTGTACGTGAAGTGCTGGAAAAAGATATCCCATGCAAATGGAAAAAATAACTTAAAAAATTGGAGTTGTAATAATGGTATCAGAGAAAACAGACTTTATGGAAACTGGAAGAAGAGGGGAAAAAGGAAACTATATAGTACTAGAAAGGGTAATTCACCAAAAAAATAAAAACCTATAGGTATCCGTGCACCCAACCCTGAGAACATTGAAATACATGAGAGAAATTCTGTTAACTCTACAGGGAGAGATAGACTACAACACAATAATAGTTGGGAATTTCAGCACTCACTATCTTATCTGAACAGATAACCTGGACACAATAGATCGAATAAAATTCCAATAAGGAAAGAGATACATGATCAAAGTGATAACATAAATCAAAAGAACTTGATAGACATCTGTATAACTAATCATCTAACAACCACAAAATATACATTTTCTCACCAGCAGATGAAACATTTTGAAATAGTGACCATTTGATGGGGGCACAAAAGAAGCCTAAACATAATCAAAGGTATAGAAAATATATCCAGCATCTACCTTGACCACAGTGTAATTAAACTGCAGAAAAATACCTCAAAACTTCACAAATACATGGAAAGTGAACAATCTACTCCTGAATCACTTCACAACCCCTGAAGAAATTAAAACTAAATCAAATAATTCATTGAAACCATAATGATCATTTGAGTTTTCATAAGCTGTGGGATACTGCAAAGCAGATATGAGGGAGTAGTGCCCACAAGAAAAAAAAAATGAAAAGTGACAAATACACAGCCTAACAATACATGTCAGGGAACTGGAAGAAATACCAAGGTAAAAGACGTAATTAACATTTATACATAAATACATAAAGTAGAAAATGAACTGCACAGAAAATAATTGAATCCAAAAATGTTTTGAGAAGATAAACAAAATTGTCACACCATTACCTAGACTAAGAACAGAGAAAAGAACCAGATAAATCTTATCAGCAGTGAAACAGTCAATATTAGAACACACATAACAAAAATACAAAAGATCATCAGAGAATAATACAAGTGATTATACACGAACAAAAAAGAA
>NW_006203376.1:19139-22706 GCF_000334495.1 Tupaia belangeri chinensis | reverse complement strand
TTTTCAACAGCATAAAAGCCATATATGAAAAAGAATTATAGCTAACAATATTCCAAATCAAACTGGAATACAAGGCTGCCCACTTTCTCCATTACTTTTCAATATAGTACTAGAAGTCCAATCAGAAAAGATAATTAAATAAAAGATAAAGGAAAAGAAAAAGTGAAACTATTTTTATTTGCAGATGGCATGACTGTATACATAAAATACCTGAAAGAATCCACAAAAGAAATGTGTAAAACTGATGAATTAATACAGTAAAGTGGCAGCATACAAAATCAACATAACAAGAATCTATAACATTTTTATACAGCAACAAGGAGCAGATTGAGAATTGAAGACAGCATTAGCATTAATAATATACGATACCTATTAATACACCTAACCAAAGAAGTCAAAGACCTCTATAAAAAAAATTAGAAAACACTAAAAGAAGACATTGAAAATGACATACGGAACAATCAGATGACATAATGATTACATTGCTAGACTCCTACATAGCCAACCACACTTCAAGTCCTGGACCTGGAAGCTTGAAACTCGTTGTGTTTGTGTGCCTGCCAAAAATCCTGAGAGCATGGTAGAAAGGGAGTGTGGTGTGCCCATCCCACCCTGGAGGTGATTTCTTGCTTTCTGTCTCTCTGGTGAGAACACATGTCCTAAAGAAAAAAATGTCAAATTTTAAAATTAAACAAAGACACAAAAAAAGTGGATAGACATTTTCCGTACCTTGGTTGGAAGAATTAACATAATCAAAATGTCAATTCTACCCAAACTGACCTACAAATTTAATGCAATTTCAATCAAATTACCAGATATATTCTTCATAGAATTAGGACAAAGCAATCATGAAACTTGTTTGGGGGGCTGGCATGTGGCATAGTGCTTGGGGCACTGGACTCCCACATGGACCACTGCGGTTTGGAGTCCTAGGTTTGGTGGCTTCCTTTGTCACTTACCCTTTCTCTTTCTCTCTGTCTTTCTCTGGTCAAATTGAAAAACAATAATGAATGGAATTAAATGAACAATTGTTGAGAAAAAAAAAAAACTTATCTGGAAGCATAAAGACCCTGTATCACCAAAGGAATACAGTGCACAATGAATAATTTAGGAGTCATCTTACTTACAGATCCCAATACATATTACACAGCTTTAATAATCAAAAAAGCATGGAACCGGTATAAAAAGAGGCATGCAAACCATTTAAACAGAATAGAGAACACAAAAATATCCCCCCTCCCCCAAAACATACATTCAACTGATTTTTGACACAGGGCCCAAGAGAATCCAGTGGGGAAAACAAAATATCTTCTGCAAATGGTGCTGGAAGAACTGGATATCTACCTGCAGAAAAATAAAACTGGGCTCCTATCTCTGAACATTAACAAGTATAAACTCAAAATGGATCAAAGACCTAAACATAAAACCTCAAGCTATAAAACTATTGGTGGAAATCAATGGGGAATCTCTTGGAGACATTGGAGTACAGAAAAGCTTTAAATAAGACCCCCAAATCACAGACAGTAATTCTCAAAAGACACAGGGGTACTACAACAGGCTAAAAGGTTCTGCACAGCAAAAGAAATAAAAAGTAAAGAGGCAACCCTTGGAATGTGAGAATATATTTTTAAATTCTCCCTCCAATAAAGGACTGATAAGCAAACTATACAGGAATCTCAAGTGGCTAACCTGGAAAAAAAAAAGTTTAATTAAAAGTTGGGTAAAGGAGCTGAACACACAACTTTCCAAGGAAGATGCATTAATAGCTAAAAAGTGTACGAATGAATGCTCAACATCTCTTATCCTAAGGGAGTTGCAAATCAAAACCAAAATTAGATACAGTAAGAATGGTTAAGATTAAAAAACAAAACAACAAAAAAAGTCCTGCTGAAAAGGCTGCGGTGAAAAAGGAACACTCCTACACTATTGATAATGTAAATTAATACAGTTGCTGTGCAGAACAATATGGAATTACTCACAGTCCTACAAATACACCTAATATATGATTCAGCATTTTCACTCCTGAGTTTCTACACACAGGATAGGAATACATGCAATTGATAAAATACTTGCACATCCCTGATTATTGTGATATTATTTACATCTGCTAAGGTATGGAATCAAACCAAATGTCCAAGAACAGATGAAAAGATTGAAAAATTGTGGCACATGAAAACCCTACTTAACCATAAAATATATTGAAACTCTTGCATTTAGTTGAAAATAGATGAATATGGAAGATTTAATGCTAAGTAAAGCAATCCAGACTATGAAAGAAAGGCATCGTATGTCCTCACTTAGAAACTGAAAAGTTTGAAGGTATAAAACCATGAAAAGCAACTGGATACCAAAGACAGTATGAGAGAAAGACAAAATATGGAGTACGGGAAGAATTTAGGGGGGAAAATTTCAACAGAGAAACAGATAGAAAATTACCTGTTATCTGTTGATGACTATGTATTTATGATAATTTCTTTGACTTGACTAATAGGGTATTTATGCTTGGAAAAATATTTTTTGAGCGGTTTTTACTCTAGGGCACATGCCCTTGCCAGAAAGACAGAGACAGAGAGACAGAAAGCAAGAAATCACTCCCCAGGGGGGATGGCCACATCACAATCCCTTCTCCTTTCTCCTCTTGGGATCTTGGGCATGCACACACATGTGCCCGGCATGAGTTTAAGCCACCATGTTTGGACATAAACTGTGGTTGACTTCATGGGAGTCTAGCGAAAAAAGCCATTACACTAACTGTTGAATTTGAGCCAGATTTTAAAAGATAAACATTTCATATCCCCATTCAATTTGTACTGAGTGTGCACTTAATAGCAGAGGTTGAGAGATTGAAGATGTGATGGAGAAGGATTGGTGTAAAAGCTACTGACAATAAAGGGGTTGGTAGAGAGGGGTGATGGATGGTGAGTGTGAGATAAAAATGAAGTTATAAGTGATAAAGCCTCTGCTCAGTCATGAGAAGAAATGAAGACACTCTTTAAGAATCAATTATTTGCCAAGATCAGAAGGTGGCATGGTGGTTAAGGTGCTGGACATTACCACATGGTCTATCATGATTCAAGTCCTGGACCTGGTGGCTTCCTTTCTCACTTTCTCTTCTCTGTCTTTCTCTGATAAAGTTGAAAACAAAAAAGGAATGAATAAATTAAAAAGTTAAATAAATAATTATTTTTAAAAAGAAAAAATTATTGGTCTGTCCCCATGAGAACTTGTGATTCAAAGCTCTGGGTACAACTGTTCAACTGGCATCTGTGACTAATGTAATGCAGGACTGTTTCCTTTTATATTACCCAGCTACAACATAATCTGAGGATCAGTTTTTCTTACAAAATTCAAAAAGTAATTTACAAAAAATATTTAGCTTTATACAAATTGAAAGAAGTATTGTCATAGGATAGGAGAGTGTTGAGCTGCATTGTGAAGTCCTAGGTTCTTTGGGTCCAGATTACTAAAATTAGAGACCTGTCCCTAAGCACAAAATAAAGCCACAATGACAATAAAAGTAGGTAGGAAAGAGAATTTAATAGGAAAGACAGATTTTAGAAAAGAAGT
>NW_006203376.1:6016-8270 GCF_000334495.1 Tupaia belangeri chinensis | reverse complement strand
CACACACACACACCCATCCCCCCGCTTGTGTTGCAAGCCCCTGGGGATAAGATTTGACCTGCATCGGCCATAGGTATTTCTGCCTCTGATACATAGCACTTTACTACACCACAGGGTGGGCCCTGGCTTGAACTACTTCTACCTTCTTTCTTTCCCCTTATTACTCAGTCATCTATGCTCTTATGCCATAAGCAAGAAAGTTATAGGTGCCAGGAAATATTGATAGCTCATGGTTTTGTCTTGTTTCTCATCTTCATAGGCTTGATAATTCTTCTAGCCCAAACTAGATCAACTAATTTCCCATGAAATATAGAGGTAGCTGTGAGATGCATTTAGTTAACAATTTATGTTTTTAACATGTTATCCAGTATTTCTATTGAAATGTTCATGTATGTTTTGTTCATACGTATGTGCATATATTCAAAAGAAAGCAATTCCACAGAAATTCAAAGTTATTTCCATAATTTCCTCAGGATTTTCATGATTTCTATTGTACATCTCAGCTTTGTTAATAATCTCTGTTGAATGTCATACAAGCTTTTAAAATGTATTTATGTAGAGACTGTGCACAGGATAGGCAGTGAGAGAGAGAAAGACAGAGAAAGAGGAAGGAGCATCTTTCACAGTGCCCGGTGATGCTGTAATCGCCTTCTTCCATTCCTTCACACTATCAGGTTTTGGGCATTTGTGAGAGTGCCTGGCATGTTTCAGGCAGAGCAGGTCAGGGAATTGAGTGTGGTCACTGTGTGGGATGCATTTTCTCTTGAACAGTGAATTCTGCTGCATCTCAGAGGTGGCACAATCACTCTTACATGTAATTTATTGAACTACGTAAAAGACACTGGTGCCAACATTGCTAGCTTGAGCAACAGAATGCCCTCCGGCTTTTTTTTAAATATTGTGATTCAGGCTTTCATCATATGATGTATCTCAAAAGATTAAAATTACATGATATGAATGGGAAATTTTTGTGCTTAGCATTGAGTTTTAGTGAGAATATTTTGTTTCAGTTCCCTATCACTCTTTATGGATTCTGCCCAAGAAGTGAATATGAGGTCTGTGAAACAACATACCTGGATGGAAACTGCTCCAGTGAAGACCAAGAAGCAACAGGTTCCAAAAAGTTACTCCCATTGATTATGGAAAGCAGAGACCAGGTATTTAACACTTGCTTCACTTGCTTTAGAATGCTTAAAATGTTTTGTTTTGTTTTGTTTTTTACTATTTAATTTGCTAGACACTTGTGCTCACTGGAGAGACTAAGAGAGAGAGAAAAAAAGAGATAAAATGAGAATGCGCTCAGCCCCCTTGGGAAGTGGCTGTGCTGCTATCCCTTCTCCTTCATCTTTTCTTTCTGAATTCTCATGCATGCATGACCACACTGGACATACTTTTCAAGTCACTGGGTCTGGGACTCAAATCATACAGGAGGCCATGTGGGATCCAGCTGTCTTGACCACCACTAGCCACTAGCTGAACTGCTTTTATTCTTAATTGTGCTGAAATAGAATGAACTAAATTATCTGGTAACACAAAATTAACTTTCCTAATGTTTTTTTAGTGTTCAATTTAGTAGTGTTAAGTACATCCGCATTGTCATACAATCATTTATTATTAAAAGTCTTTTGTCTAATCTGTCTTACAGTCAGGGACTATAAATGACCAGCTTAGCAATTCAAAACCAAGAACTGTGAGGTCCATTGTACGTAACCCGGAAGGTATGTTGTTTTCTGGGAAGGGACTCTCATACCATGGAAATGAGTTTTCACTGGGAAAGTGAAAAGTGGTTTCCTGTTGTCAGGATTGTCCCATTCTTCCCCTCACTCCATTCCAAACCCTCAGGTTCCCCAAAGAAAATGCTTTTCTCCTTTACAGAAAGAAAAAGGAGCCAACAGGACACCTATTATTCACTGAGGTCTGAGAAAGAAGCAACACATGTGGAATTCAAACCTTGGAATTTCAAAGACAATCCTCATGGAGTCTACCAACAAGCAAGGAAGACTATGTTTGAGTAAGATGTTTATGTTTTCACTGATACAAATGCCTTTCTAAGAATACATGGGCTGAACATTGACTCCTCCTCCTCCAACTTCTTTTAGAATCATGCGGGAAATGTTTGTGCCAAATTCTGTTACTACAATATTGTGCTCATCCTTCCTTCCTTGAATTCTGTAATCTTCTGTGCTAAGTGTCATACAGTCTTTTATTGTTTATTCATGTAGAGAATGTGCACAGGACAGGGGAGGTCAGGGAC
>NW_006203376.1:4755-5463 GCF_000334495.1 Tupaia belangeri chinensis | reverse complement strand
CTGGCATGAGTTTAAGCCACTGGGTCTGGGACTCAAACCACGGTTGACTACATGGGAGTCCAGTGACATAGTTATTACACTAACTGCTGGTCCCAACATTGAGAATCTTTTGAATGAAAACCATGTTGAAAGTCTTTCGAATAATAGCAAATAGAACTTTTTAGGCCATCAGCCTTTTCTGCCATCACTGTCAATAGAGTCAGTGTTGTTAACATAGATGGACAATAAGCTTGATGATATTCCAGCTGAAATGTGGTGGCAGAAGCTGACATCCTAGTTATAGAGCAGTTTGGATCTATTTCTATTCTTCTTCCATAATTTTTAAACATTTTAATCCAAGGTATGTATGCTCACCAGAGAAAGACAGAGTGAAAAAGACAGGGAACAATAAATGACTCACCATGGGGCAGGGTCATGCTCCAATCCATTCTCCTCCATTGATCATGACTGTTGGAATTATGGGAATGCACACACATACATCTTCAGTGTTTTTCAAGTCATCAAGTTTGGGAAATGAACCATTCAGTCAGTCGTGTCAAACATAGAAGCCTTAACCATAATACAACTACCTGACCCTGGATCATTTTTAAATTCAGTAGCTATTGCCAGCACTGAGATTCATTTACTCCCTCAGCAAGGATCTTTGAAGGAGGGTGCAGGAGTTCCATCTTCAATTGTAGAAATGTCCAGGAATCAAGTGAAGGGTGA
>NW_006203376.1:2039-3783 GCF_000334495.1 Tupaia belangeri chinensis | reverse complement strand
AGAAATATTGAGATAGGCAAGGAAATTGTGTCAACTGAGGACTCCGGGATTTCATAATGGATAAGGAAACTATGCAGCAATACCTTTGATCCTACTGTACTCTTATTCATGTGAAATGTGCTTTTTATCTGGGATAAATTATATAAAAATACATTCTGAGGATTATGTGAACATAAGATTATTTAAAAACTACACTCAATATTGGGCTTTGTGTCTGATGAAAGCAATTCTAAACCACAGGGAAAGAATTGAAGAGATGCAAGATGAACTGCAGAGAAAAGAGGCCTCCTTCCAAAAGCAGGTAAATTGCATCCCGATAATTGCAGAGTCCTCAAGCATCAGCTACTTACTTTTATAATGGACCATAAAAGGCCTAAACATACAGTGTTTGGTGTGTTTTCTTTTTCAGAAGGCCACTTTCAAGAAAAAGGCTCAGGACAACTGGGTAAGAATCTTTTCTTTCTTTTTTTCTGTGCACGGTTGACCATGACTGGCATGTGAATTTGTTTTTCTTTTGCAGCTCAGGGCTCATGTTGGGAAGAGGGCAGAAGTCAAGCAAATCAGTGAGACCAACTTCTTGAATAGAAGGTAAAACACTGGGACATTTATTTTGACAGCTTATTTATGAACTTCCAGAGAGAGAGAGAGAGATGGAAGAAGAATAAGATGGACAGAGAGTATGAAACAGGATTTTACACAGGGTCTTCTTGCTTCTGTCAACCTCCAGACTAAACCTGCCAGAAATATGGGCATGGGCGCATGGACATGAGCATCTGAGGAGACCTCAGGTTGTGAATTTGGAAACTTCCTTGTGGCTTTACAATCGTAATGGCATTACATCACCACTTGCCCCATCTGCTGGACAAAGGTGGGGGCATTTTTAATGGTGTTCTTGATGATTTAAGATGAAGCTAGTAAAGGATTTGGTTTTCTAATTCTTATCAAGCCCATTCTTTCTCTATCTACAAGGTGGCCCATAATGCAAAGTCAGAGGATACCACAGGAACCCAGGCTGTACAACACAATGTCGGGTGGATCTGGCATGGACATCCCTCCATGGGGAGGTAGGAGCATGCTGAGGAGGGGGCAGCTCAGATCCTCATGCAAAATGTGTATTGTTCCTGGCATGGTTGTGATACTGTTGACCTCAGGTTCCCCAACCTGATGGTTCTTTGGGCCAGTCCTCTGTGAATGGTGGCACTCGGTTCATCCACTGACTCTGGACAGCAGAGCCCCCACGTCTCAGTTACTTTCCACTGAAAAATGTGCCTGGAAAGAAAATGGGTGAGCTCTTCTCTCCTACTGTGAGTCAGGGGTCAAGGCTTCCTATTGTCTTATTTTTAACTTGAGGGAAATGATTGGGTCATTGGGAAAGTTGGAAGATATTTTTCAATGTTTTTTTATACAAAAATGTGTCATGTCTTTTCCAATGACCCAATACACCATTTAAATTTTTCCATAACTTCATTCAGCTACATAATATGTTTAACCCTATCATGTACAAAGCACTGTGTTTTGTTTTGTTTTGTTTTTGTTTTTTGTTTTTTATTTCTTGGAGAGATTTTTGCTATAGGGCACGTGTGCTCGCCAGGCAGACAGAGAGAGACAGAGAGACAGAAAGCGAGAAGTCACCCTCCAGGGAGGATGGTCACACCGCAATCCCTTCTCCTCCAGTCTCCTCTTAGGATCGTGGGCATACACACACATGCACCCAGCATGAGTTTTAAGCCACCGGATCCAGGAC
>NW_006203376.1:0-2026 GCF_000334495.1 Tupaia belangeri chinensis | reverse complement strand
GACATAGCCATTATGCTAACTGCTGGTCCCACACTGTGTGTTTTTATTACTCTCATTATTAGTCTCTTTAAGTCCATTACTGCTCATATATTTTTATATAATCCCTGGTCCGGTATGGAAGTCAGATTATATATAGACCAATATTGAAAGAATTCATTCAGGATCAAAGAAAATCTCTGGTGCTATTCATGTCATTGGTTTATTAACCTTCTTTCTAGCCAACTGGTTTTTATTTCACATTTTTTCCTTTGCGAAAATTGTACTTTCTCGTGTGTTCATTGGGAAACTCTACTTTTATCTGAGATTATTAACTAATTTAAGCCCTGATGTATATACTGTTGATTGACTTTTTATGAAAACCCCTGCACTGTGTTCTATGGTGTCTCTTTGGAGGTCAGGGCATGGACTTCCCATTGTCTCAGAGATCATTTGAGGGCTCTGATAAGCCCTCTGCCTCTGATAGGAGACCTGAATTTGAGAAGAGTTAGATAGAAAAAATAAAGTGTTTGTAATCCGTGTGCCCAAAACATGCAAGTCAGACTAAACCCCCGTCCTTCTCTGGCTTTAGCAGACACGGGAGCCTGTGCAGTGTGCATGAAGAACAGCAGCTCGATGCCTCCTGAGGACCAGGACAAAGGAAAGGTCAAGGCTGACTTCATATTCCTTGTAAGGATTTCTGGAAAATTTGTCTTTTTCTGTGACCTCTAGCATACCCTCATTGATGGTGTGTCCTCTGATATTTTAGCATGTCTTTATTTGTCAAAGTGCAAAATAATCTTCTATGCAAGTCTTTAGACTTCTAATAATTCGAAGCTGTTGTCAATGGTGGAGCCTGAAAAAGCTTGTTTACAAGCTGAGGACTGCAGATTAACCTCTACACTCCCAGCGAGGAGCATCTGCTTTGTCAGCCAGTGAAGCAGTGGGCCAAGAGGGACTACAGGCTGAGCTGGTGTGGACTCCTGCTCTGCCTCCTGCCAGCTCTGTGACTCTGAGCGAATTCTCTAGTTCCCCTGAGGTCTCTGTTCTCTTCCATTTAGAGCCAATATTCTGTTAGGTGTGTTTAGGTCTGATGTAGCTTGTAGAGTTCTGAGAATCAGAGACAGGACATAGAAGGCCTGGGGAAAGCTCTCCTATTGGTGACTTTTACTATATGTGACGTGAGTGGGTTTCCTTTTTTTTTCATTCCCTCTGTTCCTAGTCTGAGTCAGACAAGATTCTGCACAGTAGTGAAGGAGACATGGGGCTGGCATATACATAGATGGCCCTCTGTCTGCTCTATACCTCAATGTCTCACATTAGCATACTTCCTCTTAAATCATTAAACATGTCATTAGGATTTTTTTTTAACTTCAGGTTTTTTATTTTTTTAAGTTACATAATGCAAAATTAACAACCCCTCTTTTTGTGTGTTCACTAACTCACAAAATATATATAGCAGTATAATGTAAATCTATTTCAAGATATAATATGTTATGTTACCCCAGAAAGTGACCTCATCCTCTTCCCAGTCGAACCCTGCTCTCATCTTAAGTAAAAATTTGTCTATTCTAGAATTTAATGAAAAATAGATGCATGCATGCCATGTATTTTTTGATGTCTCCCTTATTCTGCTCAGCACAATGTTTCTGACATTATTCATGTTGTTACATGAATCAGTATTTTGTGGGGACATGTTTAAGAGAGAGAATCTGAGGTGTGGGGACATGCTCTGAGCAAACAGCACCTGCTCTTTTGGGGTTTGGCAGAACCTTGTATCTTGTCTTTTTCCCTGACCTTGGCTGCAGACAGAGCAAGGATGGAAATTACTAGGGGCATTCCAACAGACACATCTGATGGACTTTAAGAAACATCTTGACCCCAATTAGTAAAATCCAATCCCTGCTCTGCATCTGAAAGGTTCTTTAGCTTTCTCTGGGTGTAGTGGAACACTCCTTATAGAGAAGTTTTAGCTCCTTCCCCACACCTATCAGGTAGTTTCTTCATTATAAAAGAAGATGAGAGCCCTTCTTCAAGAGACAGACAGCTC
>NW_006203375.1:0-1268 GCF_000334495.1 Tupaia belangeri chinensis | reverse complement strand
ACACACACACACATCTTTTCAACATTTTGAGTAGTTTACATGTAAATATTTTTGCAAAAATATTTAAAACCATACTGTTTCTGTTGTAGAGTCACAAATAAAATTATACAAAATTATAAGAAATATTTTGAACATTATCTTTAAAATTTAGTATTTTGAAATTTTGAAAGTTGTTTATTAGCTGTCAAGAAATATTGAGCTAAAATTTTTTAACATGTAAAGTAAATGTTTGTGGAAAAATGTAAAAATAAATAAATTTTTAAAAATAAAATAAAGAAAAAATGAAGAAAATGTGGAAAAAATGTAAAAATATAATAAAATTAAATAAAAAATACTGTATATTATATACTTTTTGGAAAAATACAAACTTAGTAAGTCTGTTCATTATTCAGAATTTCAGGGAACATTTCTATGCAATTAATACTTCCACCACAGCGATGAGAGAAGATAGGAAACTTGTACAGTGATTTTTACTTCATCGTTCTTCCAAAGGCTATGTAATGCTCTCATCCATTGGTCAGTTGAGAATTTGAGACTCATTTTTAACCTGAACTTAAACAAAATACCGAGGGTGCTCATATATCCAAATATTTCATTTGAGTGTTTTTCCCCTTATTTTCTTTCCATCCATACTCATCTTTCTTTACTCTTTTGTCTTTTTTTTTTTTTGGCAAAGGTATCATTATGCTAATCATACTTAAACTTCAGTGATTGTATACAGATTCTGTATCTCAAGAGAAATTTAATATTATATCCTTCAGTTTCAAAATATTTATCTTAGAATGTTGAAAGAAATGACTTTCTAAAAAAGCACTTACAGAATCAAATGATGGAAGTTTAACATCCTCCTTTCTAATGAAATTTTTCAATTATATTTTTCTTTATGTGGAAATTAGGAATATATCTCTTTAATCCATGGAGCCGCCTTCATATGATTCCCACTACAGAGAGTTTTGAAGGGATGTGTATCTTTACTTTTCCTTCCTCAACCATTGTTAATTACCTCTCTGAACTTGAGTGTGTCTGTACATTTTATTCTGAAAAGCTTGGAAGCCTAATGCATGAACAATAATTGATAGTGTTTGTCCCAGAGAAGTTCAAAGTTAGGACTTCTGTCTCATAATGTTCCAGGAAGATTTACCATGTAATTGATGTTCTATGACACACCATTCAGCAACCTTGAGATTGTCTCCCATCTCTCAGAGTTTAGTAGAGCTTCATTTCCATGGCAACCTCAATAATGAGAACGGAGTTTATGTGTTTAGTGA
>NW_006203374.1:0-2137 GCF_000334495.1 Tupaia belangeri chinensis | reverse complement strand
TAACCACAGTAAGCTATATAGCATCAGCTATATGCTTTTTTATAGTATATTCATTGTACTCACAGTTTCATGCCTAAAGTCAACTTTTGTTCATATATATATACATATATATATATCAGCTGAATTTATTATTGAAAGTATTTAGATTAATTAAGGTATTTCGTGAATCAATACAATGTGGGAAAGAATAAAGGAATAGAAAGCAACTACAGAAACCAGAAACAGAGTGGAAGGAGGATGAGAAATGGCAGAAGGTGAGAAATAGGGGCAAAAATATATATACAAGAAACAAGAAATGGAAAATTATTTGTTGATGATAAGTATGATTAAGCTACTTTACAGTGTATTCTGGTTGGAAAATTACATTTTGTATGCTGTGCCGATGTTCAGTGAAAATATGTAAAACAAATAATTAAAAATAAATAAATAAAATCCATAAAAAATAAGATAATATATTTACTAATAACCTGATTTAATCATTACTTATTGTCCTAAAGTAAAAAAATCACATCATACTCTACAAATATGTATAATTATTATGTGTAAATTTAAAATATGAATTATGTTGGAAAAAGGTGTTGACTCTATGGTGCAAAGGTAATGCTCTGCTCAAAAGATGTTGGATCTACATGGTGACTGTGGTTTGAATCACTGGCCCAGTTAGCCTGAAACATGCCAGGCATGTGCATGAGTGCCTGAGATTCGATTGATTGGAGGACTGGAGGAAAGGCATTACAGCTTGACTAGAATGTGGAATGTGCTTCTCTTTCTTTCTCTCTCATACACAGACTCATTTGCATGTGAATGAGTTCTATCATTAATAAAAAGATGAAAAGGGATAAAAGGAAGGTTTTCTAAATTGAAGAAACATTATTCTCCAGAGTAAAGACAATTAGCTTCTTTAAAGGGAAGAGTCCTTGTTCAATAGTAATCAGAGACTAGAATAAGAGGATTATAGTTAGTTAAGGGCCCTAAAAGTAAGTTTAGACATTTGGAATTGATATTCCAGGGAGTGATGACTATAGGAACACAATCATCATACGTCAAAATTCCTGCTATTTAGTAGCTGTATGACCTTTTCCAAGTTACTGTATCTCTGTGTGCTTTGGTTCTCTCATCTGAAAAATGGAGATTAAAATAATGCAGTCTATACCTCATAACGTTGTAAGAACTGAGATAACACAGGCAAAGTACTTGGCACAGTAACTGACACATATTAAACACTTAATGAATATAATCTATTATTATGATCATCATTATTATAAAATTGTAAGTCTTTTCATAAGTTACTATGTCAAGACTATTTTATATTTACTAATCAAAATTATTTTGTCTTTAAGGGGTCAGAAAACACAAAGCTTTGGTTGCAAATATTGGGAGTAGGGATAGGCAGAATAGGTAATAAGGGAGAGAAATTGGTAATAATTTATAATGATTTTGGAATTTATTTCTTGGGTTATGAAAATGCTGTAAAATTGATAGTGATGATTGTTGCATAACTTTGAACACATTAAAAATTATTGGATTGTATACTTTAAATGAGTGAATTATATGATATGTGAATTATATCTCAATAAATTGTTTTTAAAAAGAAAAAGAAAAAAATTGAGGGTGGTAAATTGGGGGGAGAGTTAATCCATTCACAGAGCAGTGCCATGAGTCACTTTTATGAGGCTGTTTATCTAAGTGCTGTCACCACTAACTTTAGTATGTAGTGGATTATGGATACATTCCTGGATTCTGGACAGCCTAGGATAGTGGGCAGAGTGGGGGAGAACAAGGTGGGATGTCTGAAATGTTTAAGTTTTAGCACTGAGGGTGAGTTCTGCAACATGCTACTGTTCTGACCCGGGGAACAGTCGAACAGGTTTCCTGAAGGAAGGAGTGAGAGATGGGATGAACGATGCAGTGTTACAGCATGGAGACGATGCAGTGTAACAACTCTTCAGGGTCGTCTGTTTATTGTGGGCAGCACGGAGACGACACAGTGTTACAACTCTTCAGGGTTGTCCAGAGATGACACAGTGTCACAGTTCTTCAGGGTCGTCCGGAGATGATGCAGTGTCACAACTCTTCGGGGTCGTCCGGAGACGACAGTGTTACAATTCTTCAGGGTCATCTGGCGATTGTGGGCCAG
>NW_006203373.1:0-844 GCF_000334495.1 Tupaia belangeri chinensis | reverse complement strand
TGGCTTCGCCTGGGTATGAATCTGTTCATGTCTGGCAAGGAGGTTCTTACTGAATACTTTCCCGCATTCCTCACATTTATAGAGATTTTTTCCTTCATAAATTAAAGAATCTGTAACTGCTCCATGTGAGTCACATTCATAGAAAGCATTTCCTGGGGAAACTTCCACGTGTACAATCCTTGAATACTTACCATCATCCATCCCCAACTCATCATGTTCAAGGCTCTTTTTTCCAAGGAGTTTTTTCCTTGAGTGATCTATCCCTAGTCTCGGCTCTCCCTCATACAGCCTAACCAGGTCCTTCGCTTGTAGCAATGGAACATTCCCTGAGGCTCCTTGTGCCAATTGTTCCTGGAGTGAAACTTCCTCAGGTGAGACCAGGTGAGGAGGAGTAGGCAATGCACTCTGGGGTGTTGTGCTGTCACCCAGAGAAACCAGGAGTCCACAGATCTCCAGCATCACTTCCTGGTACAGGGTCCTCTGGGCCACATCCAGCTGCTCCCACTCCTCCTGAGTGAAGTTTACTGCCACATCCTCAAAGGTCACAGCCATCTGAGCCGGGGCCCTTGGCGCCGGCGCCGGGGCCCTCAGCGCTGCGCGGCTCGGGACCCGTGGCTCAGCATGACCCGGGCCTCTGTCTCCCCGAGTAAAACGAGCAGGAAGCCAGGGCGCCGTGGTCGGGCCGCCAGGCCGCTGGGCTGCCTGGCCGGAGGGGGGACGGTGCCGGCAGCGACCTACGCGGAGGGGCACGGCTGTCCCCCCAGGCCTCGGCGGGGCCGCCCGCGAGCCCTGCTTTTCTTCTAAGCTTTGTTGTCCTGGTTTTAAGGACTTTTGTCCTGTCTTC
>NW_006203372.1:0-692 GCF_000334495.1 Tupaia belangeri chinensis | reverse complement strand
TATATATATATATATGTATCTGTGTGTGTATATATATACATGTGTGTGGATATACATGTGTGTGTATGTATATATATATATTTTTTGACAACTATATATATACATGTATATACACACACACATATATATATATATGTATGTATATATATATAGTTGTCAAGAAATTATGACATATTTTTCTGTGTTTTTCTATGCAAGCATGAATCATGACTTTTCTGACAACACTGTATGTGTGTGTGTGTGTGTATATATATATATATATGTATGTGTATATACATGTATATATATAGTTGTCAAAAAATATATATATATACATACACACACATGTATATCCACACACATGTATATATATACACACACAGATACATATATATATATATAATACATACAGTTTTTTCTTTTAAGAAATTATAATAGAGGACTTATCCTGCCACATACAAAATATTTTATAAAGGTACAATAATTAAGACAGTATGGCATTGGTGTGGCAAAGGATATTCAAACTGATTTAAAAGAGTAACTGAGTTAATGGACCAATATGTACATGTGAATTTAGCATATGATGTAAGCATTTCAATAAAGTATATGAGGACAGGGAGTGGATTATTCAGTAATTATTAAGATAATTTTCTAGACAGCCATTTAAAAACAAAACAAAACAAAAAAAAACCTTCCACCCTTCACCCAAAATA
>NW_006203371.1:0-1131 GCF_000334495.1 Tupaia belangeri chinensis | reverse complement strand
TAGCTATTATGCTAACTGCTGGTCCCCTGGCAGGTGTTTTCCATGAGCTTTTGAGGACCCCGCGGTGACCATGAGTCACACCCTAGGGCAGGGCCTCCCTCGGGCTGGATGGGAGAGTCCTCTCGCAGTGTCCTGGGCTCCGTTGGTGCTGAGCACAGCCCTGGCTTCACCTGCTCCGTGCCAGCATCACCCCCACTCGTGACACCCGCAGACGTCCCCAGACACTGCCCCGTGTCCCCTGGGGGGCTGTGCTGGAAGCAGTCCTGGCCGCCATGGCCTAGCCCCAGACATCCCAGCCCCAGAGCAGGTGGCCTGCCGGCATCCAGCTCAGGCCTCACGGCCACCGCTCCCCAGGAGCCCAGGTCCCCGTGTACTGGGAGAACGTGTGTCCCCCCAGGGGAGCCCTGGCCTGCCTGCCCTCCCGCTGTCCCCGAGGCGTGTCCTCCAGTGCCCGGGAGACGGGCAGGGCCTCTCTGGCGTCAGCAGTCCACTCTGGTGGTGCCGCGGGGCTGGGCCGGCTCTCCACTGGCATTTTCCTTCAGGCCGGTCGGAGGCTGAGGGGGCAGTGTGTGCCCCTCGTGTGCCATGCCCACTTCCCTAGCCCACTCAGTCCGTGTGGGACCCCAGAGAGGGACTTGGCGCTCAGCCTGTCTGCAGGGCAGAGGGCAGGCAGAGGGGTGGAGAGCCGTCCGCCCAGAGCCCGCCCAGAGTGGGCATTGACCCCTATAGAGACCCCGCGCTGGTGCGGCTTCACTGGGCGACGGCGTCCCCTGGCCCAGCCTGGGAGTGAGAACGCAGCCAGCCCCGCTCGGCCGGCGCAGTGGAGGGCTAGGTTCTGGGCGTGAGCTCCAGGTCCCGGGACCTGGGCCCCTCCCGGCCCTGTGTGATGGACGCCCAGGAGGCGCCTGCCCCGGGGAACCCGAGCACCCCGTTGGGGGCAGGAGCACCTCAGCCAGCCGACGGGGAAGCGAGACCCAGTGAGTGGCTCGTGCGTGGCTTGCCTGGCCAGGGCAGCTTGGCCGAGGTGCTCAGACAGGGCCTTGGCCCCCCGGGTTCCCAGACCCACTGTGAAGCCACCTGGACAGTGACTGAGTGGCACACCTGGCCACCCAGGCCTGGCGCCTGCATGTC
>NW_006203370.1:0-3542 GCF_000334495.1 Tupaia belangeri chinensis | reverse complement strand
CAACATCGTGGCACACTCGGTGAAGCCCATGACGTGTAGACATGTGGAGAAGGTCTGCGTCACCAACCTATATGGAAGAAATGGGGTGATAGATAATGAAATTTTCTTCACCAAGGATTCGCTGAATATTCCTGATGGATACACTCCCCAGATGGGTGACCTTGTCAATGTGGTCATGGTGGAGAGTGTTCAGTTTTGCTGTTTGGAGAGCAATTTCTATTATCCCAGTGTAATTGCTGTAATAAGTAACATGTTTCATTCCCTGTTTCTGTTTCCTTCTATGGGCAGTAAAGGGACTAGTTGAATTAGAAAACTTTGCTTAATAAGCCAAAGTAATATTTTAGGTAAGTTTATATAAATTAAATTAACATACTGAGTAGTTCACTTGGGACCATGAGCCCACTTTAGGGATGTGTCTTATTAATGAAAAGCATACTAAAGCTGGCTAGTTATTCTAGAAAAGGATTCCTAAAGTTTAAACGCCTTGTTATTCATAGCTAGGAGAGGATTTTGTGGTAGCAGAAGACCTCCAGTAACCATCAGAGCAGAGGCCCTCAAGTAACCATCAGAGACAAAGCATTTTGCTTGAAAGGCAACAGGGCCAGCATGTCAATAGACATGATTGAAAGTTAGAATTTGCCTTCAACTTTGAATTCCTGTTTTGCTATCTATTGTAGCTTTACTTATTCCCATAGTATTCTTAATCTCTTATAGTTCTCTGCTTAGCCACCCTAAGATGTAAACTTCACAATGGCAGGGGGGTATTTAGTCTTTTTGTTTCTCATTAAGGTATCACCAAGCAATTAAAATAGTACCTGATGGGTCCAGCAGGTGGCATGGTGGTTAATGCGCTGGACTCCCATGTGGCCGAAAAAGTACCTGGAGTAACCTGGCTTTGTTAAATGTTGCTAAATTCAATAAATGATTGATCTTACCAGAAAAAAAAAAAAAAAGTGTGTGTGCATAACCAAGATCCCAACCTGATGGAAAATGGGGTGCAGTGTGACCATGCCCCCTTGGGAGGGTGCTTTGTCTCTGCCAAGTGCATACATCCTCTGGCAATCAGAGAAAACAAAATTTAAATTAAAGAACCTCACATTTGGAAACTATGGTGTTGGGAGTCAGGATTGTGGTGGAAGGTGAGTAATATTTGTAATACCAGGATTTGTTGTTCAGTAAAAAGAAAACTAGCACACACAGAAGTGTTTGTAGTATGCTATCTTTTGTATAAGAAAGGGTGTTGGGTAAGCATAAATAAAAATGACAAAAGGATAAAGAAAAAAATTAATCAAACTAGTAGCCTATGAGAACAGGGAAGGAGCAGGTCAAAGGAACTGGAATGGAAACATGACTGCTGACTGTAACCTGGTTTTGCAATTTCGACTTTGGAACTATTCATATAATTAACTCAGACACAAAAAGCAAACGAAAGAAATTGAGTTGGTATCCCAAATGCTAGCATAACCACACAGGAAAATTTTCAGTTCTTGTAAATTATAATAATTTGGTGGTATCTATGCCTTCTCCAACTTATGAGTGATGTTTAACATCACTAAGACTTTTTAAAAGAACAAATTAAGGTACCAGGAGTTGCATAACAGTTACATCATTGGACTTGCACATAATCGACCATAGTTGGAATCTTGGACCCAGCATCTTAAAACTTACGTGTGTTCCCAAGATACCGAGAGGAGAATGGAGGAGGGAGGATTGTGGTGTGACTGTTCCCCCGTGGTGGGGGGGTGGTGATTTCTTGCTTTCTGTCTCTTTGTCTCTCTCTGTCTCTCTGGTGAGCACATGCACTCTATAGCAAAAATCTCTCAAAAAAAAACAAAAACAAAGTAAACCAATAAGATCAACATGGCTAACAGAAACAGATTGGTGGGCATATGCAGAGAGAGCTGCAGGCACCTCTTTATGACACCCACTCCCATGAGAACTAACCCCTTCTAACTCGGGGAGAGCTAGAATTCAGTCTCTCACAGGCAGCATTAATTCAGTCATGAGGCCAGTGCCTCCATGATTCAGTTACCATATTGCGATCACCATGCACTAGGACCACATTCCAAAACACAAACCTTTGAGGGGCAAACCATTATCTAAACTGTAACAGGGAAGTGTGAGGTTCACAACTCTAGACTTGGCTATCATTGCACTTCTTGTTCATAGAGAATAGTGCTTTCCTGTATAAGCTTGGTTTAGTTGGGTGTTTCTGAAATCTGAGTCCAAAAATATCCTTAGTTTAGTAGAGTGGTGGGAACACAGGCACTCATTCTTGGCTGGTGATGACATGAACTGGCATGACTTCACCAGGGGGTCATTAGGCAGTATCTATCAGAATTTAAAATATGTGTAGCCTTTGACCAGCAATTCTACTGCTAGGGGTACCTGTCATAGAAAACTTGCATAGTTAAGTTTTATACACAAATATGTTTGCAATACAGGTTGAATATCCCTTATCTGAAATGCTTGAGACCAGAAGTGTTTTGGATTTTGGATTTGGGGGGATTTTGGAATACTTGCATATATATAATGAGGTGTCTTGGGGATGGGATCTAAGTCTAAAATAAAATTCATTTGTGTTTTATTTACCACTTACAGACAGCCTGAAGGTAATTTTAGTCACTATTTTGTACTGCAGATATTTAACTGTGGTCCATCACATGAGCTCAGGTGTGAATATTTCCACATGTGTCATCATTTTGGTGCTCCATACATTCTGAATTTTGGAGCATTTCAGATTTTGAAATTAAGGATAATCAACGTGTAGCAGGAAAAAAAAAAACAGAAATAATGCCTAGATATTCATTAGTAGGAGCCTGTTTAAATAAAATAAATGTCCTCTGGTGAATTAAAAAATAATAGTAATAATAATTAAATTAAATAATTCTTCTTTAAAGAATTATTTCATTTTAACTTTATTTATTTATTTTAATTTGACCAGAGGGGGACAGAGAGAGAGAGAGAGAGAGAGAGAGAAAACAAGCCTCCAGGTTCAGAACTTTAACCACGGTCAGCCATGTGGGAGTCCAGCGGCCTTAACCACCATCCAACTGCCGGCTCCAATAAATAATTTTTTTGAATGCTATATTTTCTTTAATTAAGTATGAAGACCTCTCCAACATAAAATCTAGAGATCATTTCACCCGCTGCTCTGTTTAGCTGCCAGTCTCTTGTCTCTCTCTTCGGCAATGGTGAGGCGGATACCTTTTCCTCGAGGAAGAGAAATCCATGGTTTGTTGCCTTTGCCAATAACAAAAATGTTGGAGAGCCGAGTGACAAAGCTGTTGCTATTGGCATCATTCACATGAACAACATCAAAAGAGCCAGGATGTCTCTCTCTGTTGGTGATCACACCAATTCTTCCCAAGTTAGCACCTCCTGTCACCATACACAGGTTACCAGTGTCGAACTTGATGAAATCAGTAATCTTGCCAGTCTCCAAATCAGTCTGAATGGTGTCGTTCACCTTGATGAGAGGATCCGGGTAGCCATGGTACAAGCATCAAGAGTCACCAAATGAGGGATTCCTTTTGTGCCCA
>NW_006203369.1:0-1431 GCF_000334495.1 Tupaia belangeri chinensis | reverse complement strand
AGATGATTGTATGGTATTCCTTCTGTTATGATGTGTTAAACTTGTTGTTTTACAAATATTAAACCGTCTTTGCAACCCTGGGGTGAATCTTTTTTAGTCACAATATATAATCTTTTTAATGTGTTGACTCAATTTTCTGGTACTTGTTTTTGTTTTGTTTTGTTTTGCTTTGTTTTGTTTGTTTAAGGTTTGTGCCATAGGACATGTGACTGCTAGAGCCATAGAGACAGTGAAAGGGAAAGTGAGAAATCATCCCCCAGGGAGTATGAACACGCTAAAATTCCTTCCATTCCATTGTCCTCCTGGGATTTGTGGCATGCATGCACACAAGCCTAGCATGATTTTCCAGCTGCCAGAACTGGGACTCAAACCATGATAGGCCATATAGGAGTCTAGTGTAGTAACCACCACACTACCTGCTGGTCCTCAATTTTCTAGTATTATGTTGAGGAATTTTTTGATCTATGTACATCAGGGATATTGGTCTGTGGTTTTATATTATCTTTGTGCCCTTGTTTGTCATTGGTATCAAGATGGTATCTTGATAAAATGTTTGAGAGTGTTCTCTTCATTGGATTTTTAAAAATTGTTTGAGTAGAATTGGTATAAATCCTTCTGTAAAGTATTTGAAGAATTTACCAGTTAATCCATCTGGACTTGGGCTTGTCTTAGTTGGAAGACTATTACTGATTCAATTTTATTACTTGCAATATTATTGGTAATACATTGCTCACTTTGTCATATGATTTTTAATTTGTTTCATATTTGTTTATCAGAAGACCCTATAAGCTGGTAAGATGTCCTTTTGATAAGTCTCCATCATTAAAGAAAAATTACGATCTCTCATCAAGAAGCTCAAGGCTGAAGTTTACACCAACTATTGGGTATTGTGTCCTAATGCATTTCAGTCATATGAGTCACTCCAGATTTGATCAAAACAAGACTGTATTTTGTGAGGAAGTAAAGAAAATTTATGTTGCATGCCATTTGGAGAAATCTTGAAAATCTTCCTACAAAAATACAAATAGTATCACACCAATAAAAATCTATGATTCACTTGAAAGTTATGCTTTATTTTGATGATTCTAATTGGCAGTCTTAAAAAATCACTTTATTAAATTATTTTCAAGAATAAGCTCTAATGTAACTGTTTAAGCATAATTAATTTTGAAAACAATAGTATTAAAGAAAATTGCTTTTAAATAAAACAGAGTGTAGTACAATTCTTTAAATTAACAGATCCAGCTCTTGAAAAACTTGTATTCTAAAATGTAACCAAACCAATAATTCATTTTATTCTAACATTTTTTTAGAGGAAATCAATATTACAATTTTATATTCTAATATAAAAAAGTTTTCATACTGAAGAATAGACAGTTAATCTCAGAATGAATAGAATACAAATCAGTCTCTCTCTCTCTCTCTCTCTCT
>NW_006203368.1:0-530 GCF_000334495.1 Tupaia belangeri chinensis | reverse complement strand
TTAACCACCACGCCACTTGCCAGCCCCAAGCTTTTTTCTCTTTAAAAATTTTAGTGTTTTTTTTTTTTTTACTTTTTAAACTTTTTTGTTAAAACCTCATATTGAGTACCGAAACTGGTGGCTTGAAAATCATGCTGGGCACATGTGTGTATGTGCCCAAATCCTTAGAGGATAATGGAGGAGAAGGGATTATGGTATGGTTATACCCCTGGGGGATGATTTCTTTCTTTTCCTCTGTCTCTCTCTGGCAAGGTCATGTACCCTATGGGGAAAAAAATCCTCAAAAACTAAGACATAAACACACAGATTAGAATAGGCCTATACAGGGTCAGGATCGCCAATATCACTGTCTTTCAGCTCCACATCTTGTCCCTCTGGAAGAGCTATGGTAAACAAAACAACACAGAAGTCAAGCACAAGAGAAAACAATGCAGTGAAGAGATGTAATAAATGTAATAATCAAAAGATATATGAGGTTCTATATTGATGATAAACTTTAAAAAATATATATATACATATATATGTATATA
>NW_006203367.1:949-1153 GCF_000334495.1 Tupaia belangeri chinensis | reverse complement strand
AAAAAAAAAAAAAGAAAAACTGAAATTAGGATCGGTCTAATGTCTTAGTGGTTAAGAGAGCCAGATTCCACATAGCCGACCATGCGTTGGAATATCAGCCGTGGTGGCTTGAGAAACACACCAGGCACATGGGTCTGCATGCTCCAAATCTAGACAGGTGGATGAAATGGAGAAGGAGGGATTGCAGCATGACCATGCCCCACT
>NW_006203367.1:0-927 GCF_000334495.1 Tupaia belangeri chinensis | reverse complement strand
CTTTCCCTGTGTGTCTCTGGCAAACATGTGCGTTCTGGCTTATAAACAAACCAAACAAAAAAACAAACTGAAATTAGGGGAAAATACTTGAAAACACATTGACAAAGGATTTGTACCAAGAATACATAAAGCAGCCCAGTCACAGTGGCACAGGTGGTATGCTGCCATTGTGCAATACTGAACATATATGGGAGGCCTGGGTTTGGATCCTAGGTGAACCTGAAGACATTGGCCATACCCACACACACCCATGATCCTGAGTGGCTGGGAGACTCAGGGAATGATCACAGTTTAGTGATGGTAGTCATCTGTCTCTCTCTCTCTCATTAAAGCAACAAAATTAAATCAACTTAAAAAAAATACAAAAAGAACTTTTACAACTCAGTAAAAAGACAAATAATCAGGGGCCGACAGGTGACCCAGTGGTTAAGAGCGATGGACTCCCCACATGGCGAACCATGGTCTCGACCTGGCAGCTTGCTTTCTCACTTACTTTCTCTCTCTCTCTCTGTCCATTGCTGGTCAAATTAAAATAAATAAAGTTCAATAAAATAATTCTTAAAATATAAATAAATAATCAAGGAGGGGAAAGGTGAATAGGGCCAAGTGATAGACATTTATAGGACCAGCCCCATAGCCTGCTGGTTAATGAAGCCAAAATCCAAGCGAAAATCCAAGATGGCCAACTATACTGTTTGTGTCCTGGTCCCAGCGGCTTGGAAAACACACCAGGCACATGTGTGTACACATACCCCAAATCCCAACAGGATGGAAAAATGGAGAAGGGATTGCAGTGTAAACACCCTCCACTGGGGAGTACTTTCTCCCTTTCTCTCTGTCTCTATCTGGGGAGCACGTGTGCCTTCTTGTAAAAAAAAAAAATAAATGTTGGGACCAGCATTTGGCACAATGGCTATGTCGCTGGAC
>NW_006203366.1:0-755 GCF_000334495.1 Tupaia belangeri chinensis | reverse complement strand
GCCATTACACCAACTGCTGGTCCCGGCTCTCTGGTTTCATGAAAGCTCAGACTTCAGGGCCCAGTGAGTGTGCCCATGGCCCTTCTCCCCGACATGCAAGTGCCCTCTAGGGGCTGAGGAGGGCCACCACTGAGGGCAGCAGTGTGCACACTGCCTGGCCTGCCCTGTTAAGTTTGGCAGATCCTGTTCCCCAGCAGGCTAGGGGTGCTGGATTTGTGCAGAGGGGTGCCGCCTGCTGGACCCGAGTGTCCACCCGCTGGACCATAGTGTCTGCCCTGCCGGGCACTGGCTCCAGGTCCTGAGTGTGGTCTGAGGCTTTAGGGGGCGCATTAGCGGCTGCGGGGACTGGGGGTGGGGGTGTCTGTCACTCAGGAGCGGGAGCTGCCCTCCTCACCTGCCCCGTCTGCCCACACCCCAGTACACGCTGGGGGTGGGGGGGTTTGGCCTACGCCCTGGGCTCCCCCTGGGCCTGCGCACTCTCGGGCTTGGCTTCCATTCTGCATCTCGGGCAGGAAACTCCCCAACCCAGCCTGGCTGACCTCTGGGCGTCCCGTTGCTAAGCGACGGCCGCCTGACCGGGAGGACCTGGGCCTTAAAGGCCCCTTCCAGAGCCCCAGAGCCCCCTGCAGTCTAGAACATTCCAGGACAAAAGAGCGGGCAGGCCGACGATGGGCAGGGAGTCCTGCGTGCTCTGCTGCGTGGGGGTCTACTGTGAGTCGGGCTCACCAGGGCTCTCCAAACTGCGCGGACGGATT
>NW_006203365.1:0-1562 GCF_000334495.1 Tupaia belangeri chinensis | reverse complement strand
GAGAGAAAGGGAGAGCGAGAAAGCAAGCCTCTAGTTTCAGAATTTGAACCACGGCCAGCCATGTGGGAGTTCCAGCATCTTAACCATCATGCCACCCAATGGCACAGTAAAAAATGTTTGGGACTTTGGGCTAGGCACTGACTGTTCAGACATCAAATGCATAATCCACATAAGAAAAATAGAATTATTTGACTTTATCAAAATTCAAAATGTTTGGTCCATGAAAGACATTGAGAAAGAGGGGGGAAAAATTACAAATCCAAAGAAAATACTTATAAATGACTTACCTGACAAAGGATTTTATTCAGTATAAAAAGAACTATCAAAATTCAACAATAGGGGGAACCAGCAGTTAGCGTAATGGCTATGTTGCTGGACTCCCACATATTCGACCGCAGTTTGCGTCCCAGAAACGGTGGCTTAAAACTCAGGCCGGGCGCGTGTGCGTGTGTGCCCACGGGATCCTGAGAGGAGAATGGAGGAGAAGGGATTGCAGCATGCCCACCCCCCCTGGGGGGTGATTTCTCGCTTTCTGTCTCTATGTCTCTCTCTCTGTCTGGCGAGTGCACACGCCCTATAGTGAAAATCTCTCCAAAAAAAAAAAAAATCAACAATAGGAATATCAAATTAAATAAGCTAGAGATATTATAGGAACAAACACTTTGCAAAGAAGATATACAAATGGTAAATAAGCATATGAAAAGATGTTCAACATTGGTCATTAAGGAAATACAAATGAAAAGCAGAATAAGATTCCACAACTCATCTATTAGAATCACCTCCAAGCAAACAACAATTAACAAACAAACAAACAAACTTTCTGCAATACATAATGTTGCAAAGATACAAAAGAGTAAATAGAATTTTCATATATTGCTGGTAGAAATGCTAAGTGGTACAGCCACTAAGGAAAATGTCTTGGCTGTTCTTTGAAAGTCAAACATACAGTTCCTTTATATCAAAAAATCCCACTAAGAGGCATTCATTCAAGTGATATAAAAACATGTTCACATAAAAAACTTTTGACAAATGTTTACACAGCTTCATTTGCCAAAACTAGAAGTAATTCAAATATTCCTCATCTTTGGAATGGACAATCAAATTATGTTTATTGTACTAGAACTAATATTACTCAAGAATAATAAAGTATAAACTATTGAAAACTGCAACATGAAAATATTTCAGATATCTCATGCTGGTTGAAAGAAGTCAGACTCAAAAGTACATGTCCTTGTATTTGCATTACATGGCAAAACTCTATAGTTGAACAGATCAGTGATACAAGGGTTAAGGAAGTGGATCTGTCTATAAAATAGTAGCTGAGGACATTTAAAAAATAGTATCTTTGGCAGAAGTCACATGCACTCACTAAGGCAGAGCGATATGGAAAGCCATCTCCCTTCTCCTGGAGTAGGGTCAAGCTGCAATCCTTTCCCCTCCTTTTCTCCCTCTTTTTGGGATTTTGAGCATGCCTGCACACAAGCCAGGCTTATATCTTAGGCTTCCAGGTCTAGGACTTGAACCACACAGGCAGCCATGTGAGATCCAACCACCTTAACCAC
>NW_006203364.1:0-558 GCF_000334495.1 Tupaia belangeri chinensis | reverse complement strand
ATGTGAAATTGATTGGCCTGCTTTTGGAGTGAGATGGCCTGACACAGGGTCCTTTGATACAGAAAAGGTACAAGCTATTTGGAAAGTTGTCACAGGTGCAGCAGGAGGAACAGACCATCCTGACCAATACCCATATATTGACGATGGTTGACTTTAGTTCAGAGACCCCCATCCTGGATGAGAAGCACTGCCTTAAAAACTGGGAATGGTTTTCTTATTATGAGCCCATTAGGAGGGCCTCAAACCTGCTGTCTTACAGTCATATCTAAAGGAGTCAGACCTGCCTCCCCTCATAGTCCACATAGACGACAACTGAGGGGAAATGAGGAGCTACAGGAGATGGCCATCTTGGTCCCCTTCTCTCCTCCCTGCACCCAGAGTAGGTCTAGAAAGATGAGAAGGGACGAGAGTTCTGACTCCTCGGGATCCCTGCCTCTTAGGTCTGGGGAGATGAGAAGGGACCAGGGTCCTGACTCCTTGGCACCTCTGCCTCCTAGGTCTGGGGAAGAAAGGAAGGACCGAAGCCCTGATTCCTCAGAAGCCCTGTTACCCTTAAGG
>NW_006203363.1:0-2322 GCF_000334495.1 Tupaia belangeri chinensis | reverse complement strand
TTTTCTGTCTCTCTGTCTCCACTGAATGCAAGTGCCCTATAGTAAAAAAGCCTCTTAAAAAAAAAAAGAGAGAGAGAGAGAGAGAGACATAAAGATAAGAATAGAGGCTAGATGGGGCCAGCAGGTGGCATGGTGGTTAAGGGTGCTGGACTCCCACGTGGCGGACCGTGGTTTGAGTCCTGGACCTGGAGGCTTGCTTTCTCACTTTCCCTCTCTTTTTCTGTCCTGCTCTGGTCAAATTAAAATAAAGTTAAATAAAATAATTCTTTAGAAAAAAATAGAAAATTGCCAAGATTATTATAACCACAAGGAGAGAGCTAGAGCAGCCTGAAGGTATGAAAAAATAAGGCCAGGGGATTAAAAACACATGTATAGCCTATGGTAACCTTGCAGCCCTGTCCCCATAGCAACTGAACAACACTTAGTGACCTTGTAGCCCAGATAACAACCCAGCAACTCTGTTTGGTGCCCACAGACACTGAGTTAACCCTTCTTCATCCCTAATGTGTTCAGGGATTTTTGTTCATGGTCAATTGCTTTGTTTGATGCCTTTCTAAAAAGTGTTTTTCAGGAACCAGCAGTTAGTGTAATGGCTATGTCACTGAACCCCCATAGCCGACAGTGGTTCGAGTCCCGGACCCGGTGGTTTAAACTCATGCCAGGCACGGGTGCGTGCGTGTGCAAGATCCAGAGAGGAGAAAGGATTGCGACGTGGCCATCCCCCTGGGGGGGTGATTTCTCACTTTCTGTCTCTCTGTCTCTCTCTAAAACCTCTCCCAAAAAAATTTTTTCAAGTGACTAAAATCTTATTTTCTTTAAGAATTATTTTATTTAACTTTATTTTATTTTGACTAGAGAGGAACAGAAGGAAGGAGAGAGAGAGAGAGAAAGTGAGAAAGCAAGCTGCTAGGTCCAGGACTCGAACCATGGTCAGTCAGCCTTGTGGGATTCCAGCTCCCTTAACCACCTGCTGGCCCCTAAATGACTAAAATCTTAAAACTGTTCTCAATAAGATTGTTTTGTTCTATATTGGGAAATTTGTTCAACAAGGTTTGGCTTGTTTGTAAAATACACATCCATAATATAGAAAACAGGACCAAAGGAAGGTGGTTATGAACTGGACAGAAGGTCATTTGGGAAGAAGGGGAGGGAGCCAGAATTGGGGGATTAACAGCAGCCCCAGGTAGAGCAGGGCTGGGGGACACCAAAGTGGACTTGAGACCCTGTTTCCCACGCGTGTGGGGAACCCAGCGGAAAGCAGGTGACCCCTGTACAGAAAGTGCAGATTGGGGAGGGGGAGCGGCAGGTGGCGCGGTGGTTGACGGCGCTGGATTCCCACCAGATGGATCGCGGTTCGAGCCCCGGATCTGGCGGCTTGCTTTCTCAGCTTGCTTTCTCGCTTTCCCTTTCTCTCTTAAATAATACTAATTATAATAACAGATGCAATTAATTAAATAATTCCTAAAAAGAAAAAAAGTGGGGATTGGGCACTCACAGACGGGCCGCTCCCTGCACGAACCCCGCAGACCGTCCCGTCCCGTCCCCCGACACGACACGACCCGGGAACGCGCGGGACTGCGGGCGCCGGACCGGGCCAGGTCCCCGCGCAGGGACGGGACAGGACGCCCGGGGGGGTCCCACTCCACCTCGGGATGCAGGGACCCAGGGTCGAGCTGCGTCCGCGTCGGACTCGAGGCCTCAGACTCCAGGGAGGACCGCGGAGGCCCCTGGCCCCCCCCAGCCGGTTCCGGCCGGCTCCAACCGCTCGTCCTCCCTATTTGGGGATGCCCGGCCCCCCACACCCACCATTTCCGGCTTCCGGCGTCCTTCCCGCGTCTCCCGGTCAGGGAAGGTCATGGAGTGAATGAAGCGAGTCTCCCGGACTGGCCTAGACGACCGCCGCCCCCAAATAAGCAGGGCGACCGGGAGACCCAAGAGCCCCGCCAGACGGTTTAACGGTCGCCGACTGCTACCCGGAAGCGCGCGGGATTGGACAGATCGCAAGGCCCCGCCCCAACGCCCCTGATTGGATACTGCTATAGGTTCCACCCCCTAAGGGCTTGAGTGACAGAAAACCCTACCATAGGTGTGGAAGACTGAAACATCCTGTGCCCAACGGGGAGAGACCCTGGCCTCAGGGGCGGAGGGGCGGCCCGCCCCCGCTAGGCTAGAGCAAAAGGGACAGGAGATGTGATCCAGGGTAAGGAATTGCGGATGAGCTGATTGGGTGGGTGACCAAGGCTTTCTCACGCTTCATCTGTCAAGTTTTCAAATTATCTTTTCACTCATCCATTTTTTTTTAAAGAATTATTTATTTTAATT
>NW_006203362.1:0-1420 GCF_000334495.1 Tupaia belangeri chinensis | reverse complement strand
AGAGAGAAATATTCACATATTGAAATGATCATCTTGTAATCTAAATAATGTGATTGAATGTTTATTTTAAATGTAAAAAACTAAAAAAAGAAATAAATAAAAGAAAAAAAGAGATATGTCTTTACAAAATAGAATATGGGGACCAGCAGTTAGCATAATGGCTATGTCGCTGTACTCTCATATAGTCGACCACGGTTCGTGTCCTGGACCTGGTGGCTAAAACTCACGCCGGGCGTGTGTGCGTGCATGACCAAGATCCCGAGAGGAGAATGGAGGAGAAGGGATTGTGACATGGCTATTCCCCCTGGGGGGTGACTTCTTTCTTTCTGTCTCTTTGTCTCTCTCTTTCTGTCTGGAGAGCGTGCACACCCTATAGCAAAAATCTAAAAAAAAAAAAGAGAATATGTACATTTATTGTTTTGTATTGGAGAGGAAGTGGTGAAAACAGTGTAGCAAAATAAAAACATTAAGGATGCATAAAGTAGATTGAAAGAGATACAAATCAGTTACACTTGTATAGTGTTTGAGTATCCATATTTAAATGTTTATATCAGTTCAGAAACCATTCTATAAACTAGGATGCTCTGATTTGTATAAAAAAATTAAGTATTTAAATATAATTAAAATATAAATCATAGAAATAGAGTGCAACTTTTTAACTAGCATCCATGCATAGGACAAAGTTTTTTACATTTAGAAAACAGACAATATGGTATATAATACTTTGAAACTATGTAGTAAGTAGCATAGCATTCACACAAAAAGTCAATGTTCCATATCTTGATATGTTGGTAGTTTTACTGATGTAAAAAGAGACACACATATTTTAAACATTGTGAATTTAAGATTTGTATTTTATGTACCTAGAATTCATACAGTAATCCTTCAGTATAAAAGAATAGATATAGTAAAAACAATTGGACACTTATAATCTTTGATAAATAAGTAAATGGAAAGCCACAAGATAGGTAAAGGGTAGTTAAACAGTTAAGAAATGTGTGTGTTTGTGTGATTAATATATATTACTTTGCTACTTTATTTACATTGTTTTCAAATTCCGAAATACTTCTAAATGATTGTATACTAGGATTCAGAGATAATTTGTTGTATTTATAAAAATTATAAATGACCATGTTGCAGAAAAGCCTAGGAAAGTAAATCAAGTTTAAATACAGAAAAAAAAAAGACATTAAACAGTGGCTTAAATTAAAGTGAACTACTAAAGGTAAATGTAAATATATATGTAAATAAAAGACAGTATATATGTGATTTTTCTGTGCGATTCTTCCCTTTTCTGACTTAAAAGAAAACTGCATAAAGCAATTATAAATTTGACTGATGGACTTACAATAATAAAGATTGTAAAAAGTTGATGAAAATATAGCGTGAGGGAAGAGATAGTTCTATATTAAATGTTTGC
>NW_006203361.1:0-668 GCF_000334495.1 Tupaia belangeri chinensis | reverse complement strand
AGTACATTGAGAAACAGGGCCACGTTTTTCTCTTTTGTTGTTGTTATTTATTTTCATTATTTATTTATTTATTTATTTTATTATTTCATTTCTAGAAAGTTCAGTGTGGACAAAACTGAACCTGTGCTGCAGACGGGGTGCTGCTCATTGGCTGTAGGACTGGATAAAGGGGACGTGAAGCCTAGAGATATTCTGAGTTGGGCCTGCGTGCTCCTGAAAACTGCTTGCACTTGGTGAAACCCACGGCTCTTCGACTGGCACTTTTCTGCCACAAATCACTCTGTGCACTTTGCCCGGCCAGTGGCTGATGTGTTTACAGTAGCCAGAGACCTGATAGGTCTGATGTGGTTTGTGCCTTGTCTGGAAATATTTGGGTGACAAAAAATGACCAGAATGTGCCTTCCCTGGAAGTATACTTTGAGACTGTCCTTTCCTGGTTCCTAGGAACTAAGACCAGGCAATGGGGAGAAGGGGACAGCCTTCTACTCTACTTTAGGGCCTGTGGCACAGCTGCTGAGGCTAGAGGGTGAAGAGGTCTGTTTTCTGGTCACAAAGGCCGTCGTAGAGCAGGTACATCAGCTCCCCGTGGACCTGCTGTCACCTGCCGTAGTGACCATTTTCACCTCTTTGGTGAATGGTCTTGTCATATATGTCTCTGGGGATGGGAA
>NW_006203360.1:0-1084 GCF_000334495.1 Tupaia belangeri chinensis | reverse complement strand
GTCCAGCGACATAGCCATTCCACTAACTGCTCGTCCCCCCCCCACAAGACATTTTTGATATCCATAATTTATACAGTGTTTCTTTCTCACTGTATGTCATTAGTCCTTCCAGGGCACCTTAAACAAAACAATTGCCCTTCCTCGATGCTCCTTTAAGAGCATGCTTCACATTTTCAGATTGAACATGCTATTTATTCTGCAAATATGAGCTTTTTCCCAGAAGTTAGCCGATTCCCTGGCAGCCATCAACTGACTTTTTTTTACTTTTATATTATTTGCTTGTTGAGTTGATTTTGTGTTGTTCTTCCAAAGAAAGTAGAAAACCATCCAAAGTACTTCTAAAAATAAAGTATTTCTGAAACATTGGTTTTTAGTTATCATCAAAATTTCTATCATTGCTCCTATCATTCTTCTGTGTACATCTTTTTATACACAATAAATGGATTTCTAGAGGCAGAAGAATAAAAGAATAAGATCCTGCTTGCTGGTTTCCACATTTATTGATAGTATGCTGGAACTTGAATGTGAAGCAAACTCAAGTTCATTCCTATCTTAAGGAAATTAGCCATACTTGAAACATTGCAGCTTTCCCTTCAACTCCCATCCTGGGCAGCATCTTCAGACACAATGATGAGGGCCAGCAGGTGGCAGGGTGGTTAAGATGCTAGACTCCTACATGGCCGGCTGCAGTTCGAGTCCCAGACCTGGTGGCTTGCTTTCTCAATTTTCTTCTCTCTTTCTCTGTCTCTCTCTGGTGAGCACATGTGCCCAGTGGCAAATTTTAAAAAATAATAGTAATGATAAGTAAAATTAAATAAATAATTCTTTTTCTAAAATTACAAGGATGAAGAAAGAAAAGTCACTTGTGAATCCTTCTTCATGCTATGGATTGTGCCTGGGTTGCCTTGGCAAATGATCACCACAAACCCATGAAATGGGTATTACTACATGTCTTCTCACCTTTACAGCCACAGTTGCTTATAGTGAACCCTTAACATTTGTGGTGCAAAGTACCTCCATTTGTTTCTTTACTCCCTTTCACCCCCCTATGCCCCTCCATCTCACCCCCATACTTCCAGTGTAT
>NW_006203359.1:0-1286 GCF_000334495.1 Tupaia belangeri chinensis | reverse complement strand
ATTGTTTTCCACAGTTTATGTTCCCACTAGCCATGTAGAAGAATTCTCTTTTCACCACATCCCTGCCAACACCTCATTTTTTTTTTTTTTTTGGAGAGGTTTTTGCTATTGGGCGCGTGCGCTTGCCAGAAAGACAGAGAGACAGAGAGATAGAAAGCAAGGAATCACCCCCCAGGGGGGATGGCCATGCCACAATCCCTTCTCCTCTATTCACCTCTCAGGATCTTGGGCATGCACGCACATGCGCCCGGCGTGAGTTTAAGCCACTGGGTCCGGGACTCTAACCATGGTCGACTACGTGGGAGTCCAGCGACATAGCCATTACGCTAACTGCTGGTCCCCCAACACATTACTTTTTGTATTTTTAATCTTACCTGGCATGATTTTCAAGCTACCGGGTCCCGACTTGAATCATGAACAGCCATGTGTAAGTCTAGCAACGTAACTTTTATGCCATGTGCTGGCCCCACTTCTTGTATTTTTATTATGCTTACAATTTATAATACATTTATCGTATTGTTATTTAATGCACGTAAACCTAATGGTTAGGTTTTATTATGTGGAGACAGGATGAGTGATTAAGCAAGAGAGTTATAGGAAAAAATTTTTTCTATTTTCAATGTGTTGAACTATGGACTCTACGAAAATTCTACAGAATTTATACCTTCTCGGACATTCCCAGATCAGGCTCTGAGAATTCACGGAGTAAACAACCTATCAACATATAACCTAAAAGCTTCCAAACATTATTTACTATTTTTTTCTCTCTACCAGTGTGTTTGTCTATCTTTTCTTTTTTCAGAACGTGAATTGCTATTGATCAGAATGATAGATTTCTGCCGGAAATACTGTAAGTGATGGAATTAGAATTCAAACTCTATATTCTTTCTTCAGCTAAATTTAATCTATTGCCAGCATTTCATAATATAGAGTGAATGAAGAAAGAATAGCTCCAAATATCTCATACTTAATAAAATAGTTATCAGGGCTGGGAGATGGCGTGGTGGTTAAGTGTGCTGGACTCCCAAATGTCCGACTACGGTTCAAGCGCTGGACTTGGTGGCTTGGTCTCTCACTCTCTCTCTCTTTCTGTGTCCTTCTCTGATCAAATTAAAATGAGTAAGTAAATTAATAAAGTTAAATAAAATACTCTTTTTTAAAATGAAGATAGTTTTCAAAATAGATTATTCCCACCCCAAATCTCTGTTTGTGAAGATTTTGTCTTTGTCTCTTTTTGGCCATTTGGGCAAATAGGATCTAAGAACCCAAAGTTCCAATAAAAATTT
>NW_006203358.1:0-823 GCF_000334495.1 Tupaia belangeri chinensis | reverse complement strand
CCTAACCTGTTTCCTGGCATTAAGCCTTAAGCAAAGTAGTCTTAAAATTTTTAAATTTTGATTTATTAAAGTTAAAACTGCCTTTCTTGAAATTAAAAATATATTTTAAAAAATACCTAATGACCACAGTAAGCTATATTGTCTCGGCTAGGTGCTACTTCATAGTATGTTCATTCTACTCAGAGTTTCATGCCCAAAGTCAGACTTGTGTTCACAGATATGTATATATCAGCTGAACTTGCTATTGAGAGTAATTAGATTAACTAAGATATTTTGTGAATCAATAAAATGTGTGTGGGAAGGAAGAATAGAAGCAACTGTAGACACCAGAGACAGTGTGGAAGGAGAGTGGGAAATGGCAGAGGGTGAGAAATAGGGGGAAATAGGTATATGTATTTAAGAAACAAAAAGGGAAAATTATTTGTTAACATGTATGATTAAGCCCCAATACAGTATATTCTGGATGGGAAATTGCATTTTGTATGCTGTGATGATGTTCAATGAATGTAAAATAAATAAATTTAGTAAATAAATATCAATTACCAAAAAAAAAAAGTCCCTGAAATTTTCACCCTCTTATGGTTAGAGGATACGTGGTTTGAGTTTCTCGGATCACCTGCAGAAGGCAGGCCTGGTCTGAGGACTGAAACCCTCATTGTCCTCTAGGCTCTGTAGTCCCCACCTGACCCTGTAAGACTGCAGGCATCAGCACAGGTTGAACCACAGGGTCAGATTCAAAACGCTGAATAATTTCAGAAGCTGGAGCTACGACTTCGATCTCACCTGAATAATCTGTACTTATTACACCTGGGGTCACTGTCAG
>NW_006203357.1:0-2665 GCF_000334495.1 Tupaia belangeri chinensis | reverse complement strand
AAGAAGTAATTATTCCTTAAAACTGTCCATCATAAATCTGAATAAGGAAAAACTTTAACATTATGGAAAATTCCACACGTGAACAAAAGAAAGAAACAGTGTAGTGAGCCATTATGCTCTTACCCAGCTTCAACAATGATGGATTCACGTGTACCACCTATTAGCACACCCCTCCCACTGGTTCAAATTTCAGAAAGACCATTTTTTCTGAACAACACTTTATCTAGATTCTAAAATATAAGACATCTTTAAAAATATAATTACATCACTACTATACCAAAAACAGTAACTATAATCCTTTAATATCAATATCTAAATCATGTTCAGATTCCCCGAATTCTCTCATTTTTTTAATAGTTTTTACAAATCAGAAACCAAGGTCTATATATTGCATTTTGTCTTTTAATTCATAGGATTCCTACCAGTCTCTTTTTTTTCTTCTAATTTATTTGTTGAAAAGGGATAAAAAATTGATTGTACAACAGTTTCCTACATTCTGGACTCTGCCATTACAGACCATGCTATCACTAACGGTTACTCTACGCTTTCCATAAACTGGCAGTTGGATCTAAAGGCCTAATCTGATCAAGGGCTCTTTGCTGACAAGAATTCTAAATAACTGGTATTGTAGTCTGCCCTTACAAAGCAAATGTCAGTTATCTTACTTCTACTATATAAGCAGTCACTGATCACAGTTGCATCAATCCATTCTTCATTGACTTATTCTAATTCCTTCATCTGTTAAGTGAGGTAATTTCATAAAGAGAATTATTTATTCCATAAATATTCCATTCCATAACTAGTTATCCTAGGTACAGTTCAGCAAGTAAAAGCAAGAAAATATTGGAATTTAAATTCATTTTTATTGATCAGTTTTTAGAAAAATTAATTCATTTCCTAAAATCCTCCACAGGTGACCAATGAAGTATGTAAGTTTCAAGTATCAATATGAACTCATAGACTTAAACATATACTTTTTAAAATTTTCTAGAGGGCACATGTGCTCACTGGAGAGAGAGAGATAGAAAGCACACCTAATGGGAGATGGTCACAGCACAATCTCTTCTTCTACAGTCTCCTTTCAGGATATTGGTCACATGTGCACACCCACCTGGTGTGTATTTCAAGCAACCAGATCCAGGTCTCAAACGTACAATCGGCCACATGGGATTCAGCTGCATTCAATACCATGCCACTGGCTGCCCCAGATTTAAATGTATTTGATGTTTTAACCTCTACAGTTATTAATGCTCAAATTATCTCATCTTTGATCAAAAAGAGCCTCATCAAGTTGGCTTCCCAGTCCTTTTGATATAATCCTAGTCTCTGACAGCATGCAAACTCCCTGGTCTGACAGGCTCTAATTGAAAAGCAATTCTCAAAATACATTCTACAAAATTCTAAGGGTACCCAAGACCCTTTCAGAAAATCTACAAGATCAAAAGCTATTTTCATAAAAATATGAAGGCATTATTTACCTTTGACACAGCATTGACATTTGCACGGATAGTCTAAACACAATGGTGGTAAAGAGCTGATGCCACAGTACAAATCCAGGTAATGACAAGAAACTGTAAAACCAGTCATTGTATTCTTTCCCACCACTCTCTCACAGTTAAAAGTTTGGGACCCGTAGTTGGCGTAGTGGCTATGTTACGATGGACTTCCATGGAGTTGACCACGGTTCAAGTCCTGTACTCAGTGACTTAAACTCATGCCAAGCACGTGTGCATGCGTGCCCAAGATCCCGAGAGGAGAATGGAGGAGAAGGGATTGTGGCATGGCCATCCCCTCTCGGGGGTGATTTATTGCTTTCTCTCTTTCTGTCTCTCTCTTTCTGGCGAGCGTACACGCCCTACAGCAAAAACTTCTCAAAAAGTAAATAAATACCAATTTCATCCATAACTATACATTTTAATATTCTGTGTATACTAAAACACTTCTGCTACACACTAAAATACAATGATTATCTTGGGAAAAAATACTCATGTAACTCATTTGAATTACAAGCTGAACTAGTCATTTCTTTTTTCATAAAACATTATTTTACTTCAAAAACCAATGGACAAGCTGGCTTCAAAGGCTCATGGCTAAGGGTGCCAGATCCCACATGGTCTATCATGGTTCAAATCCCAGCTGTGGCAGCTTGAAAAACACAATGAATATTTCTGTATGTATGCCCCCAAAAAGATGGAAATGGGACTGAAGTATGACCACAATCCATTGTGGGGTGCTTTCTCACCCTCCCCATATCTGGGGAACCCACATACCCTTTGTCAACTAGAAAAAAAAATGGACAGACAAAAACAATGATTATTCAGATGGGGCTATGTTGGTACATTTTCATGGAAATAAAGCAAACCTGTTACTTTCAAGAAACAACTGATAGATTGTCCTAATGTTAAAATTTAAGCTTTCAAGCAAAGTGAAAATTCTGGAAAATACTGACCTCCCATCATGACCTTGACAGTTTCCCAATATTTAAACAATTTTCTGATAAAATGTATGGTGATATTAACAAATGTGATATTTTAATAGTGTGCACAAAAGTGCCAGTTTTTTTAAAAAATCCACATAACTCACTGAATTAGTAGTTTCCAATGAAGAATGTTTTACCTGATATCAAAATTACAAATTCAGGAGCTGGCAGGTGGTATGGTGGTTA
>NW_006203356.1:0-2217 GCF_000334495.1 Tupaia belangeri chinensis | reverse complement strand
GACTCAAACTGCTCAGTCATGTGGGATCCAGATGCCTTAAACCTCCATGATACCTGCTGACCCACAACTGTACTCTTTTTATCCATTGTGTGTGTGTGCGCACATGCACATGTGTGTGTGTGTGACAGAAATAGAGTTAGAGGCAGAAAAAGAAGCAGCAAAGGGAATAAGGGAATGGCATTAGGAGAGACTGTTCGCTCCTAAACATGTGCCCTTTACCCAAGGTTTGGTCATTTCCCTTACATTTCAGCAGCATTAATCACAAATGCCCACAGGAAGGTGAATAACAGAAGTGTATGTTGCAGTCTGGGGGCTGAGTAGAGATACCCAACCCAGTTAGTTGGGAAGGACAGAGCAAAGGACATCCTTTCTGTAGAATACCTGTCATTTAATATCATTCTGAAGCTTTCCTACAGTAGTAAAGGGAGAGGGTCATGTTTGAAAGGTTCCCCTTCTCGGGACCAGCAGTTAGCGTAATGGCTATGTCGTTGGACTCCCACGTAATCGACAGCGGTTCGAGTCCCAGACCCGGTGACTTAAACTCACGCCAGGCTCATGTGCATGTGTGCCCAAGATCCCAAGAGGAGAATGGAGGAGAAGGGATTGCGGCGTGACCATGCCCCCTGGGGGGTGATTTCTCACTTTCCATCTCTCTGACTCTCTCTGTCTGGCGAGCACCCGCGCCCTATCACAAAAACCTCTCAAAAAAAAAAAAAAAAGAAAGAAAGAAAGAAAGAAAGGTTTCCCTTCTAAATTCACTGCTAATTCTGTTTCTGTTCAACCTCCACATGATTAATAAATATTATAAATCAGTAATTTTCAACAAGCTTCATGTGTTGGCACACTGTCCCCTTGCCTATAGGTCTACCATCTTTCTCTTCCTTTTTCTTAGGACCTCCCCAGTTCTTTCTGGCTTGCTTTACTTTATCCCTCTTTTTTTTATTTTATTTTATTTTATTACTTTTTTTAATACATTCAATCACATTTTTTAGCTTACAAGTTGATCATTTCAATATGTGAACATTTCTCCCTAGTCCAGTTGATCAAAATATAAAAATACTGAGTTCTGGACACCAGGCGTACTGAGGCTGCAGGCCCAATCCCCCCACCCCCAAACCTTCCTGCATCCCCACCATTCCTTCTCCTTGGACCCCAGGTTGGTTGTCTTGGACTTTAAGACAAACTCCCACCCCACCCCACCTGCAAACCAGATCGAGCCAGCCAGCAGTTCCGGACACCAGGCAGACTGAGGCTGCAGGCCCAAGCCCCACGAACCTTCATGCATCCCCACTGTTCCTCCTCCTTGGACCCCAGGTTGGTTGTCTTGGACTTTAAGATGAACTCCTACACCACCCCACCTGCAAACCAGATGGAGCCGGCCAGTAGTTCCAGACACCAGGAGGACTAAGGCTGAAGGCCTGACCAACCTGGTCCTGTCACTCATCCTCTGGCCCTTTCCACTAGCCTTTGGACTCTCTGAATTTTGGTGATTTGAATAGCGCGCGGTGTGCCGCGTGATTTCCTTTTTTCATTTTTCTTTGCTCTTGAGGTGTTGCTTATTAGGTCAGTTGGAGGCTCAACACTCCTTAGAAACAGGGAGTACTTTGGGCCATCCAGGACTAGTTGCAACAGTTTATGGTAATTGTGAGCAACAGATAGGCCAACCATAAGATAAATCATCAAATTTCTAATCCTGTACAAGTTTTAACACTCAGAGTTACCTTAAATAAGTTAGGAAGCAACATATAGAGTATCTGATGACTAGGAACAATCACAGAGGCTCAAGAAATCTGAGCAACCAACAGAAGACCTCTCCTTCAAGGGAAATCATCAAGCCTACATCACCCATAGTCAATACAATGGACATCATGGACATGTCTGATCAGGAATTCAGAATATTTGTAGTGACCAAACTAACTGAGATGTAAGAGGAAAGAGACAAGGAGCTCCAGGAGATGAGGAAGTCCTTTAATGACTTGAAAGAAGAAATGGATACCTTAAACAAGAACCAGATGGAACTTCCAGGATTGAAGAACGTGATACAGGAAATCAAAACCTCCCTTGAAAGTTTTAAAAGTAGGTTAGACCAGGCAGAAGATCGAATCTCTAACGTAGAAGACAAAACATCTGACCTAGAAAAAAGTATCAAGAAGATTGAGAAAACAACCATGAAAAATGAATGCAACATACGAGGAATACTGGATAACATCAAGCGCC
>NW_006203355.1:0-2235 GCF_000334495.1 Tupaia belangeri chinensis | reverse complement strand
ATTGGCAGAACAATTGAATGGGGGAGAGGGGAAGGCATGGAGGACAACTGTGGATTTACCAGGGACAATGTGGGAGGAGGATGGGACATGGCAGAGGGTGGGGGATGGGGAATCAAGGATGGGTGGGCAGATGGGTGGATGAATAGGTGGATGGATGGATGGGTGGATGGATGGGTGGATGGATGGATGGGTGGGTGGATGGATGGATGGGTGGATGGGTGGGTGAATAGGTAGATGAGTGCGATCCCAGAAAAACTAAACACAGACACACAGAAATAAGAGAAGAAAAAACAGCCAAGAAAATAGCCAACTTAATGGTAGAGACGAATCCAGAAAGATCAAGTCCAGAGTTGAATGTTAACTTGCAGAATTCAAATGGAAAGATCAGACCACAGTGATACTGCAAATTTAATAGACAAGAGATTAATTACATGACACTGAACTAATGAAATCAACTGGTGAAATAGAATTTTATAACCCTTGATTGAAACATTGCTGATTTTTTTCTAGACTTCGTTGTCCAGATTTGATTTTTATCTTCTCTTGAACTGTTGATAGTTTCATGTACCTACTGTTTCAAGTGAATCCTAATTTTTTCCTGGATTTAAGCCTTACACAACCTTCTCTTAACAGTTTTTGATTTTGATCTATTAAAAAGAAAAATTTTTGAGATTAAGATGCATTAAAAAATACCTATTTCAATACTACAGTAAGGTATACGGGCCCCAGCTAGGTGCTTCTTTATAGTATGTCCATTCTATTTACTGAGGTTTATGCCTAAAGTCAGACATGTGTTCATAGACATGTATATATCAGCTGCACTTGCTATTGAAAGTATTTAGATTAATTAAGGTTTTTAGTCAATTAATAAAATTAAAAAAAAAAGACATGGAAAGGAACTGTATCTACCAGAGATAATGTGGGAGGAGGGTGGGAAATGGCAGAGGGTGAGAGGGAGGGAATCAAGGGGGGACAAAAGCAAAATAGATAAGAAACAAGAAATGCAAAATTATTGATGATAACACGTATGGTAACATCCTTGATTGAGCCAATATACAGTGTATTCTGGGTGGAAAAATCTCATTTTGTATACTGTAATGATGTACAGTGACTGAATATAAATAAATAAATTTCAAACAACGACAATAAAATACACCAAGCTTGTGTCCCCTAAATCCTGTCAGGATGGAGAAATGGAGAGAGAAGGGTTGAAGTGTGGCCATTCCCCGCTGAGGGGTGCTTTCTCTCTCTGTCTCTCTTTCTCCCTCTCTCTGGTGGGCACGTGTGCTGCTGGCCCCTTAAAAAAAGAGAGAGAGAAGGGAAGAAGGTGGTTTAAAACAAGAGAAATTCATTCTCGATTCTGGAGGCTGAAAGTAAAATCAAGGAGTCGCCAGGTTGGTTCCTCTTGGAAGCTGTGAGGAAGAGTCTGCTTTTCTCCCAGCTTCTGGTGGTTGCCAGCCATCCTTGGCATTGCTTACCTGGTGGACATGTTGTGCCGTCTTTTCCTTCGTCACCACATGGCGTTTTCTGTGTATGTTCCAGTGTCCAGTGTCCCTCTTACAAGGACATTTGCCTTTGAAATAAGGCATATCCTATTCCAGAGTGACTTCATTTCAACTTGATTACACCGCAAAGACCCTGTTTCCTAATATGATGACATGCTGAGGTTCCTGATGGCCATGACAACTTGAGTTTCAACCCAGTCAGGGTGTAGATGCCCAAATCCACTGATGCCCCTAGGTACTCTTCCCCAGAGAGGAGAGTCTCCATGTCACCCTAATCCCCAGGAGTCCCTGACACAGGCCTGACATTGGTTAGGGAACTAGTCCCACTACAGGGCTGTGCTTCCTTCTAGCTCATATGTATGTATCTGGTTACAAGAATCTAAAAGAATTAGCATTAAGTTTACGAGGTTGAAACGAAGATTATTCTTCAAGTCAGTTTTATTTGCCCTCTCATTATCAAATATGTCTGGAAAATTTGCTAACTCTATTGAGTGTAACTTGGTGTCATGGTCCCACCTTGCTGAGTACTGGGATCATCCAGAGGTCATCCCTTGTGTCCTTCAGTCTCTAGGCCTAGCCATCTTTCACATCATTGAGTGCAAGATGTCCTCAACCCGGTGACACTTCAGTGAAAGAATTGAGTGAGTCCGAAGCTCCGTTCTTCCCCATTATTGGCTATGGAGAGGGGGCGCGTGTGTTTGTATGTGTGGGTGTGCCAGTGTCCAGTGTC
>NW_006203354.1:0-922 GCF_000334495.1 Tupaia belangeri chinensis | reverse complement strand
AGCAAAAACTCTCCAAAAAAATCATAATAATCATTTATGAGATACATATTCTGCAAATATTTTTCCTGTATCTTGTTTTCTCATTCTTGAGAGAACATCTTTTGTTTTCTCCCATAGGATGTATGTGCTTACCAGAGAGAGATGGAGAGGAACAGAGAAAGAGGGAAAATAAATAAATAAATCACCCCCCAGGGGGAAGGCCATGTTATAACCCCTTGTCCTCTACTCTCATCTAGGGATTTTGAGCTTGCATACCCACACACTTGATCATTTTCTCAAGCCACCAGACGGGCTTGAACCACACAGTTGGCCATGTGGGATCCAGCACCTCAACCACCTTGCCACCTGATGGCCTATTGAGAACATCTTCTGTAGAACACAGTTTTTCAACTTTAAGGAAATACAAGTTATCTATTCTTTCTTTTATGGATTGTGCTTCAAGGGTGCATTTAAAAAGTTGTCTCCAAATCCAAGGTTATCTTGATTTCCCCCTATGTTATATTCTAGGATACTTTTAGTTTTATGTTGTATGTGTAGGTCTATAATCCTTTTTGACTTAACGTTTGTGAAGGGCATAAGGTCTGTGTCTAGATACATTCCTTTGCAAGTAGATGTCCAGTTGTTCTAGCGACATTTATTGAAAAATTATCTTTTCTTCATTATATTGTCTTTGTTCCTTTGACAACAATCAGTTGACAATGCTTATGTGTGTCTATTTTTGGAATTTCTATTATGTTCCACTGATCAATTTGTCTATTATTTTGCCAATACCAAGCCAATATGATTACTAACTTTATAGTGCTCTTTTTTTTTCTTTTTGAAGAGGATTTGCTATAGGGCATGTGCGCTCGCCAGACAGACAGAGAGAGACATAGAGACAGAAAGCGAGAAATCACCCCCCAGGGGGGATTGCCACGCCGCA
>NW_006203353.1:0-918 GCF_000334495.1 Tupaia belangeri chinensis | reverse complement strand
ATGGGTCTATTCATGCTGTCTATGTCTTTCTAGTTCAATCTTGGTAGACTGTGTCCAGAAATTTGTCCATTTCATCCAGATTTTTTGTTTGTTGGTTGTTCTGTTCTCGCTCACAGTATTCTCTAGTGATTCGTTGTATTTCTGTTATGTCTGTTGTAACGTTATGTGCTTCACTGATCATTATATAAATCTGGTTCCTTATTCTTCTGAAATAGTCTAATTAACAGTGTGCCCATTTTGTTTATGTTCTCACAGAACTTTTTTTTTTGTGTAGTTATTCTCTATTACATTTCTTACTGTTCAATCTTTATTTATTTTTCTCCTAGTATCTTTGTTTCTTTGTTGTTGTTGGTTTTTTTCAGTGCCCTGAGGTATTGTTACATTGCTTATGTTCCACCTACCTTTTAACTTTTTCTTGTGAACGCTGATGCAAAAACTTCTCCCTTTCTACTATGTCCCATAGGTTTTAAACATTTGTGTGCTCATTATCCTTGATTTTAATTAATCTTTTGATTTCAGTCTTATTATCATTAGTGGTTATGAAGTCACTGATAATACATTTGTTATTTTCCATGAGTTTGTGTATATTCTTGGTTTTTTCCTCAGTTAATTTCAAGTTTAGTTCTGTTGTGGTCAGAGAAGATGCTGGATATAGTTTCTATGCCTCGAATTTGTAACAACTTGTTTTGTGCCTTATCATTTGGTCAGTTTTTGAAATCATTCCATGTGTTGGGATTAAAAAGTATATATGTTGTGGTTGTTGAATGAAATATTCTTTAGATATCTGTCAAGTCCATCCAATTTATGGTGTCTTTTTTTATTTTGATGAGATTTTTGCTATAGGGCACGTGAGCTCACCAGACAGAGAGAGACATAGAGACAGAAAGTGAGAAATCACCCCCCAGGGGGGATGGTCAC
>NW_006203352.1:1342-2040 GCF_000334495.1 Tupaia belangeri chinensis | reverse complement strand
AGATGTCCAAAAGTTATTTCGCATGTTAAAAGCTAGGGTTGTAAGTTCGTATCAGCAGTTAGATCGGTTCCTGACTTTGTGCGGGAACATGCCCCTGATTCCCGGAACAGGGATCATTAAATGAAGAGACCTGAGACAAGGTTGGAGGGAATTAGGGAACCATATACAGCAGGGAGGCCAGACAGTGTCACAGGAGGGGAGAGCGCTGAGCCGCTTGTGAAGCCATTGGACCTTTGGGTCCAGATCACTAAAATTAGAGGCCTGTCCCTAAGCACAAAGTAAAGCCACAACCACAATAGAAGTGGGTAGGAAAGAGAACTTAATGGGAAAGGAAGATTTAGAAAACAAGTGCAGCCAAAAGACCTTTGGGCGGAAGGGTTGCTAAACCGCAACTGCGTTTGGAACTGGCTAGGTGTTATTTTTATCATCAGAGGTGATAATGGACATTTATTTGAATTGGGGCTCTCTCCTGCACTTGCCCTCTCACAGGTGAAGATCTGCGGAACTGCTGACCTAACCGCGCGTGCCCAGTGTGGGCCATGGCAGGCGCGTCCTCATTAGGAGGAGCTGCCCGTTAGTCTACTGCCCCGGTGGGAATCAGGATGTCGACCGAAACGTCTGGTTGGGCCTTTCTGTATTTACGAGGAATGAGGAGAGGGGAACGTACGACCATCCCCGTGTGCCTTCCTCGGGGACGG
>NW_006203352.1:0-292 GCF_000334495.1 Tupaia belangeri chinensis | reverse complement strand
GCGACATGGGGTACCTCTCCTGTTTGGAGTGTTGGAAGGGACAGGTGATGTCTCCAATACTGTCGGTCAGCTGAGGTTCTCCCTACGAGCACATCGAGCACGTTGGCAAGTGAATGCAATCTGATTGAGGCGTTGGAGGGGACTTCCAGGAAAAGGCACAGGGCCAGGGAACTTGCGGAGCATCCGCCAGGAGTGCAGTGAGCCCTCCCGAGACTTTGTACCACGTATGGCATAAGCCACAGGGAGGGTGATTTCTGACCCGAAGCAGGACAAATTTTGTTAAAACAATTGG
>NW_006203351.1:0-1540 GCF_000334495.1 Tupaia belangeri chinensis | reverse complement strand
CTTTCTTCTTCTCTACTTGTATTCCTTATCATCAACAGTGTTGCTCCTCTGGGTGGTTTGATGCATATCTATTTTATCTATAGTGTGAAAAAAATGTTGTGTTCTGGATATTTTCAAAATGAACATTCTCATATACTTCATTTTAAGTTCAGTTAATTGACTGTGGTCACTTTTCTCTCAAAACTTTAGAAGCTAATGTACAATTTCCATTACTACAGGATCCTTTTAAGGCATATCTTTTCATAATGTATTCATTTCAAAATGAACATTCTCATATACTTCATTTTAAGTTCAGTTAATTGACTGTGGTCACTTTTCTCTCAAAACTTTAGAAGCTAATGTACAATATCCATTACTACAGGATCCTTCTAAACATATCTTTTCATAATGTATTTGAACTTTTTAAAAAGACATTACTGTCTCCTTATCACACATCTAGACAATTCAGTTTTTAATCCACATTGTCTTGATTTTTATTTTAAATCCCCTGAAGCTTTCTATCTACAGTGATTTTATATTGTTAGATTTAGTGGCCATATTATTACTGAGTAGTGTTTTTGGAGAAATAAAATTGCTTAACATGGGAAGAAATAAAAACCACTGCTTTCTATAAGGGAAAGATAATACTAAATTATCTTTCTATAGCCCAGAATGGTCATAAAGTCCAAAAGACATTGTTTTAACATTTTTTTTGCCTACTCAGAATATTTCTTTTCTTCATCTTCTCAGTCCATTTGTCTTTCTAAAATATCTCAGCATTCAAAATTTATTTATCCAACACTTTTGAAAAAAAGAACATAATTCTAAAGTGGCAATGGATTTCTTCCTTTTGTAGTAAATAGAAGCAGGGCATAGAATGGAGGTAAAGGAAGAATAGATAAACAAGTTCAGTTTAAAAATAGTTTCTTTTCTGGAGTATACTATATTCAAGGAAGTATAATCATGGCTATGATTCTTTGTTATAATGGAAATCGCATGAATTTGGAACTGGACCTGGTCAAAGAAAAATTGTGACTACTCAGCTAACAACTAATGTTACACTTAAAAAAAACTTCTTTGAGGAAGGCAGGTGGTGTGGTGGTTAAGGCATAGGATTCCCACATGGCTGACCACAGTTTAAGTCCCAGATCTAGTAACTTAAAAATCACACCAAATTAATGTGTATGCATGCTCAAAATCTAGGCAGAGAATGAAGAAGAGATTGTGTTGTGGCATCTCCTCTGAAAGGGGTAATTTCTCTCTCTCTCCGGTGAGCACATGCATCTTGTGGTATAAATCTACAAAAAAATCACACACACTCAAAAAATACTTTGATCCTTTAGTCTTCTAAAATGAATGAAAAACAAAAAGTAGTAATTTTCAGAGTTGTTGGAAGATTAAAATGCAACTAATAGGATGGGAGAATATGTTTCCAGACCATATATAAGAAATTAATCTACAAAGTAAGGAAGTCCTATAACACCCCAAAAATATCTGACTTAACAAATGAAAAATGATTGTATAGGCATTTCTTCACAAAAGACATACAGGTAACCAACAG
>NW_006203350.1:0-817 GCF_000334495.1 Tupaia belangeri chinensis | reverse complement strand
AGAAAAGAAAGAAAGAATGCAGGGCTGGAAGTCAGGATGAAGAAGAGTGAGGTTCTGCTGAGGAACCAAGTTCAGAGTTAAGCTGAACAGACAGCTTGAAACCAATGACGTTTTCTTTTTCTTTTTTGAATTTGAATTTTTATTTATTATGACTTTTAAAATTCTCCAGAGGGCAGGTGGACTTGAGGGATAGAAACAGACAGAGGGAGAGGGAAAGTGAGAAAGCATCCCCCCATGGAGGATGGTTACATTGCAATCCTTTCTCCTCCATCTCTCCCTCCTTTTGGATTTTGGGCACACATGCACACATACCTAGTGCATTTCCGAAACCTCTGAGTCAGAGACTACACACAGTCAGTGTGGGATCCAGTTACCTTAACCACCGTGCCACCAGCTGGCCTGATTTTTTGTTTGTTTGTTTGTTTTAATTACGTTTTTGCCATAGAACCTATGTGCTTGCTGATGAGAGACAGAGAGGGTAAGTGAGAAATCACCCCCCCCCCAGGGGAGAGGTCACACCACAATCCCTTCTCCTCTATTTTTCTCTTGGGATTTTGGGCACACATACACACATGTGTTCTGCATGATTTTCAAGGAGCCAGGTCTGGGACTTGAAGTGTGGTCAATCATGTAGGAGTCCCCTGTCCCCTGGCCCTGCTGGCCTGACTGTTTAAAAATCTATAAATATAACCTCTTTGGACTTTTGCTTATCTTCTCTAAATTAAGAGGATTGGATTAAAAGATCTGGAGGAGTCTTTTAAAAAAAATTTAGTTATCGTTATTATTTTAAGCTGACCAGAGAGAGAATGTGGGAAGG
>NW_006203349.1:2081-2744 GCF_000334495.1 Tupaia belangeri chinensis | reverse complement strand
GAAAAGCAATTTCAACCAAAAATTCTGTACCTAACAAGGTTATTGTTCGTTTGGGAAGAAAAGACACAAACTTTCCCAGATAAAAAAATCTTGAAAGAATTTACCAGCACCAGACCAGATCTCCAAGAAGTTCTTAAGGGAGTGTTATGTCAGTAAAATTAAATGCAGACACACAGAAATAAGAGTTCAAAAACCAAGAAAATGGGCAACTTAATTGTAGGGATAAAGTCTAGAGTTGAATATTATATCCCAGAATTCAATCTGGAAGATCTAACCACAATAGAAGAAAGATTAAGTACATGAGACCAAACTGATGAAACAGCATTCTGTGACTTGACTAAAATATTGCTTTTCTTCTAAGCTTCATTGTCCGGTTTTAAGGATTTTTTGTCCTGAGCGGTCGATAGGTGCATGTACCTACTATTTGAACAGAATACTAACCTGTTTCTAGGCTTTAAGTTTCAAGAAAATATCCTTACCAGTTCAAAACTGCTTTTCTTGAAATTACAAACTGAACATGCTATTGAAAGTAGTTAGATTATGATATTGTGTGATCAACAAAATGTTGGGGGAAAAGGAATTGAAGACAACTGCAGACAGCAGAGATTGTGTAATAAGAGAGTGGGAAAGGGCAGAGGGTCAGACATGGGGTAAAAAACATAT
>NW_006203349.1:0-1638 GCF_000334495.1 Tupaia belangeri chinensis | reverse complement strand
AATCATGGATACCAGAGACAATGGGAGGAGGGTTGGACAGGGCAGAGGGTTAGGGATAGGGAATCAAGGATGGAAAAAAAAACGCAAAATATACAAGACATAAGAAATGAAAAATTGTTTGTTGATAACACGTATGTTGATGTGCTTGATTGAGCCAACAGACAGTGTATTTTGGATGAAAAATTCATTTTGTATACTGTAATGATGTATAGCATATTAATGTTAAAAAAGAAAAATAAATTTAAAAAATTATTTCCAAATAAAAACCATTAAATTAAAAAAATTAATTTACTCATTTTATATTTTCCTCTTTCTCTAATATATGCATTCAATGTTACAAATTTCCTTTAGTCCCTGCTTGCACTGCATCCCACAGATTTTGATAAGGTGTTTTCTTTTAGTTCAGAATATATTTAAATTAGCTCCTAAGATTTCTCTGACTCATATGTACTTAAAAGTGTGTTGTTTAATCTCCAAGTAACTTGGGTTATCGAACTATCTTTTTTTTTTTTTTGGTCATTGATTTCTAGTTTCATTATGGTCTGAAAGGATATTTTATATGTTTTTCATTATTTGAAATGTGTTTGGGTAGTTAAGCTGTGTTTTATGACTCAGAATAGGGTTTATCTTGGTGAATGTTCCATGTGAACTTGAGAAAAAAATATTCTGCTGCTGTTGGATGAAATGCTGTGTAGCTGTCATTTAGATACAGTTGATTGATGGTACTGTTTAGTTCTTCTATGTTCTTACTGATTTTCTGCTTGTTTGATCTGTCCATTAGTGATGGAGGATGTTGAAGCGTCCAGTTATATTAGCAGATTTCTGTATTTCTCCTCTGAATTCTGTTAGATTTCCATTATGTATTTTAGTGTTCTACCTATACATGCATACACACTAAGAATTATTAAGTCTTCTTGGATAATTGATCCCTGTATCATTATATAACATCTCTCTTTATCCCTGATAATTATCTTTGCTCTAAAGTCCACTTTTTATGTTATTAATATAACTACTCCAGCTTTCCTTTGGTGTTGGCATGCTATATCTTCCTTCACTCCTTTCCTTTTCTTTAAGTTTATTTATATATTTATTCTATGAGCAAGAGAAACAGAGTGTGAAATAGAGGGGGAGAGAGAGAGCACCTCCAATAGGGTCATCATGTGGCAACCCACGTCTAGCCATAGCAGCTCTAGACTAGGCACACACATGCCTGCTGTACTCAGGGAGGTCTCCAGACATGAATCTAAACCTTCTCATGAACCTAAAGCCAACATCACAGAGTGTCAATTTTTACTGCTGCACCACCACCCAGTCCCCTCATTTCTTTGCTTTTAACATGCATGTCTCTTTATATTTGGAGTGGGTTTATTGTAGAGGATATGTAAGTATGTCTCTTTTTTTTCCCACTCAGACAGGTTCTGTCTTTTAATTGGTGTATTTAAACCATTGACTTTTAAAGTGATTTATATATTAGGATGAATAGTTACCATATTTGTTATTGTTTTCTATTCTTTGCTCTTTTTCTATGCCTTCTACTTTTTTCTGCCTTCTCTGGTGTTAATTGAGAATCTTGTGTTATTATCTTTTCCTCCTCCTAAAATACAAATTTTATACTTCAAAACTTTTTTTTTTTTTTAA
>NW_006203348.1:0-950 GCF_000334495.1 Tupaia belangeri chinensis | reverse complement strand
TTCAGCCCTTATTAATTTTCAGTTTGGGACATTTTTATCTTTTCTTCAACAGAAGGAGAAACTGAGGATTCATCTTTCTTAAGGAGTTCCTGCTTGGTTTCATTGTTTTTAAACCTGTGTGCACAGTTTTGCATCAAGTATTTACATACACATTCTCAGAGATCTTGTAGTTTCAAGTTAAGAACTGTGAGGCTGTGGTGAATCATGGGTTGACATTGTGTTTAGGAACACGTGGTATTTGGTAGAAAAAATATACACATAATATTTTTGCAATTTTTTTTTTCGATTCCACATCTGAGAGAGTCAGGAAAACAAAACATGCTCACAGTACTGAGAAAGAAAGCAGAGAGAACCAGAGGGAAGAATCAGGGATCTATCTGGCAATCAGAGAGCGGGAGAGACTTATCCACTGCCTTGGTCTTCAAATGCTTTTCTTCAAAACGTAATTTGGGGGAAAAAATGGAGAGATAACACACTTGTGGGATACAGATAAGATTTATTATCAGTTGGTGAGGATGTGTATGGTGGTCTCAACTGGGCTGGACTGAGGTGTATATCATGCTGGGTAAAGTATCTTCACAATCTAAATTATGTATAGTGAATTAGGGTGATTTCTTTCTTTCTATCTCTCTGTCTCTCTCTCTGTCTGGCGAGTGCACACTCCCTATAGCAAAAACCTCTCCAAAAAAAAAAAAATACTAAAGAAGCTAAGGTCCTTCAAATGAATAGACTCAGTCAATGTAAAATTTGCCTACTTGCCTAAACTTAGAGCATATCTAGAATGAGAATATCAGGCATCCTAATCACAGGACTCCTTTTTTCATCTACTGGCTCACATGTAGTTGCAGCAGTTGGAGAAACAAATGTCTGCAAATGAATGATATCTTTTATAAAATTTATTTTTATTACTATTCATACCTTAATTCACTATACATAATTTAGATTGTGAA
>NW_006203347.1:0-1123 GCF_000334495.1 Tupaia belangeri chinensis | reverse complement strand
AAAAAAAAATTGGTATATGTTAAGAATTATTATAGGTTTTGTTTATTTGTTTTCCAGGAGTGAATAACATGTGCCACTAAGTCAAATGGGTGTTTCAGTTGGAGAATAGTTTGGAAGATGTGGGACAGAAATCAACTTCCAGGCCAAAATGTAACACAATTGTAAGACAACTGTACAGATGTGAGAAAGTCCTGGGTTAGTGTCCTGGAATCTCCCTGAGAACACCAGGTGCTTATAAGCATGCCCATGATACAAGTTGGCTGCGACAGTGGTTGGGTCATGGAGTGAAGATCTTATTGGGGTTACCTCTCTCTCTCTCTATCTCTCTCACTTACTTTCTCTGAAGAAATTAAATAGACTTTAAAAATGTTAACTTTCATTTCAAATGAGAGTAAAGAATGTATATATGTTAGTCTAGAGCTCAGGGAATTCTTATTTTGAACCAATCATTTGATTTAATAATTTAAAAAGGAAGGGTAATTTTCAAATGAATATTAATATAAAATTACAAGATACATTTGTAATTTAACAAGGGAAATAATGAATCCAAATCTAAACAAGCCTAGTTTATATTTTTCTATTTAGACATTCATTTTCAGAGACTTTAATAAATGTTTCTGGGGACCAGCAGAAGACATAATGGTTACATTGTTGGACTACCAAATAGTCGACCGTGGTTTTAATCTTGAACCCAGTGGCCTGAAACTCCTGTATGTGCATGCCCAAAATCCCAAGAGGAGAATGGGGGAGAAGGGCTTATGGTATGGCTATCCCCACAGTGGGGTGATTTCTTTCTGTCTCTCTATCTCTCTCTGTCTCTCTGGGAAGAGCACACACTCTATAGTAAAAATCTCTTTAAAAAAAAAGTATTTCTGTAGATAGGTATTAAGCTCTTCTCATTTATCTTTTGTTACCTTTTCTCTATTCATTTTTGCCCTCCTTTTATTTTTTCTACTTTATTTTTCATATTTTCTAACAGAATCAAGAAAGCCAAGGAAAAAAACACATAAAAGAAATCTTATTATACTCTATGATCTTGGAAAGCCAGGGGTTCCAAATGCTTTGAATAGGCTTTATAATTTTTTTAAAATTTATATATATATATGTATGTATGTATATTATA
>NW_006203346.1:1226-2955 GCF_000334495.1 Tupaia belangeri chinensis | reverse complement strand
CCTGGGGAAGTCTGCTACTTCTCAGGGACTGTGCTTCTAATCTGGGATTCTTTCACACGCCAACACACACACACACACACACACATACACACACACGTATATATGTATGTATGTTTTAATAAATTTTGTTATTGCAAATAAGCATCACTTCTGATTTGGGAGTGCGGCTACATGTACTCAGTTACTCCACTCACAGAACTCTAGCAGTGTGCTCTAAGGAACAGTACAGTTTCCCTGGAGAGATGAACATGGCTCAGTGCAGAGATGTTTCTAGAAAGCTCTTTAGGATTCACTTAGAAATGGCTCTTTTGCAGGCTCCTGAGAACTCAGAGGGTTACCCTCTCAAGGACATTCATGTTTATCAGGATGGCTTCTAATGATGCAACTTCAGAACAAAGTAAATGCAGGAAAATGGGAGTAGTCTGGAAAAAGTGGAAAGGCAGATTTTTCTAGACATTCTTTACTTGTAAGATCACATATATGTATCTTTCTATTTTTTTGGAGAGGTTTTTGCTATAAGGCGCGTGCGCTCGACAGACAGAGAGAGATAGAGAGACAGAAAGCAAGAAATCACCCCCCAGGGAGGATGGCCATGCCGCAATCCCTTCTCCTCCATTCTCCTCTCGGGATCTTGGGCACGCACGCACACGCGCCCGGTGTGAGTTTTAAGCCACGGGTCCTGGACCCGAACCTCAGTCGACTACATGGGAGTCTAGTGGCATAGCCATTACACTAACTGCTGGTTCCCATATATGTATCCTTTTAGAAGACAGAATCATCAGGAAAAGCTTCATCCTCATCTTCATCTTTTAAGTTATACACTGTCATTACTTTGTAAATATATATTTTTATACTTAACTCACAAATTCCATACTAAAGTTTTGCTTTCCTGTGAATATGTGAAAGATAAATGAATTACAATGAAAGCTTTAGAAACTTGATATGAATAGGTGGCATCCTGTTAATAAAATGTGGATGATGGGGGCCAGCAGGTAGCATGGTGGTTAAGGACGCTGTCTCCCACATGGCTGACTGCAGTTCGAGTCCCAAACATGGTGGCTTGATTTTTCATGTTCTCTCTCTTCCCCTCTCTCTCACTCCAACCCTCTCTCTCTGGGCAAATGAAAATAAATAAATAAATAAGTAAAGTTAAATAAAACAATTTTTAAAAATGTAGATGATGATAAAACACTAATAAGAGCTAAAAATTATTAACTAAAAATTTTATTCTAGGCCAACATGATAAATACTTTTCAATCACTATGTCAAAATGGGTGAGTTGCATGCTATTATATTGTTAATTATATAGTTGCTAACCCAAATTTTACAAAATTAAAAATTAGTTCTCAACCAGATTAAGGATTTTCAAAGGTCTCATAGCTGGGGGAATAGCCAGACTGAGATTTGAACCCAGATCTACTCAAGTAAGAGGGAATAAAAAGAAGAGATAATGAAAAATAGCACATTATATGGAAAAAGAGAGGAAAAAATTAAAGTTTTTTAAAAATAATTTTAATATAATTAAGACTTATTATATTTTATTTTATTGAGATTTTTGGTGTGGGGTACATGTGCTCGCTGGAGAGACAGAGACAGTGAGAGGGAAAGTGAGAAATCATCCCCCAAGGGGATGGCCACACCACAATCCTTTCTCCTCCATTCTTCTCCTGGGATTTTGGGCACACATGCACATGTGCCTAACGTGAGTTTTAAGTGACAGGGTCTAACT
>NW_006203346.1:0-968 GCF_000334495.1 Tupaia belangeri chinensis | reverse complement strand
TGTTAATAAAATGTGGATGAGGGGGGCCAGCAGGTAGCATGGTGGTTAAGGACGCTGTCTCCCACATGGCTGACTGCAGTTCGAGTCCCAAACATGGTGGCTTGATTTTTCATGTTCTCTCTCTTCCCCTCTCTCTCACTCCAACCCTCTCTCTCTGGGCAAATGAAAATAAATAAATAAATAAGTAAAGTTAAATAAAACAATTTTTAAAAATGTAGATGATGATAAAACACTAATAAGAGCTAAAAATTATTAACTAAAAATTTTATTCTAGGCCAACATGATAAATACTTTTCAATCACTATGTCAAAATGGGTGAGTTGCATGCTATTATATTGTTAATTATATAGTTGCTAACCCAAATTTTACAAAATTAAAAATTAGTTCTCAACCAGATTAAGGATTTTCAAAGGTCTCATAGCTGGGGGAATAGCCAGACTGAGATTTGAACCCAGATCTACTCAAGTAAGAGGGAATAAAAAGAAGAGATAATGAAAAATAGCATTTTATATGGAAAAAGAGAGGAAAAAATTAAAGTTTTTTAAAAATAATTTTAATATAATTAAGACTTATTAATTTTTATTTTATTGAGATTTTTGGTGTGGGGTACATGTGCTCGCTGGAGAGACAGAGACAGTGAGAGGGAAAGTGAGAAATCATCCCCCAAGGGGATGGCCACACCACAATCCTTTCTCCTCCATTCTTCTCCTGGGATTTTGGGCACACATGCACATGTGCCTAACGTGAGTTTTAAGTGACAGGGTCTGGGACTCGAACTGTGACTTAACTGCTATGCCACCTGCTGGCCCTAAACACTATATTTTAAAAATGGTATTTATTAATATTTATTATTTATGTCGTGAGAGAGAGACTGAGAAAGTTAGTACCACCAATAAGGGCTTCGGGCGGTAGTCACCCCCAGCTTCAACCAGCTGAAGTCACAATCATGCACACATATGCCTGGTGTG
>NW_006203345.1:0-1124 GCF_000334495.1 Tupaia belangeri chinensis | reverse complement strand
CAGTGGAGATTTTCAGGCATTTTATCATGGAAACAGCTTTTGATAAGATAATCTCAAGCCAATAAATTTTATTCTATTTAGTTGAAATTAATCAAAGAGGTCTTTCTAAACTTTAGTGAGATACTTCATTTTCAAATACTTTCCCAAGCATAAAACCAACACACAGGGAGAACTATATATTGCTAAGTTTTGTAGTAGATACATGCATACATATGTCCTGTTCTTGCAACTCCCTTTCAGTGTATAAGCACATTTCTTTTCCCTGAAAGAAGAGAACCATGAAGCTATTTATAAATTAATCAGAAAACCAAAGTATACTCCAGGCAAATACTTATTTACTTGGTTTGGAGGTTAGTTGTTTGACCCAGATATGCATTTTTAATTATGCAAATACTTTCTGTGATTCTACTCCACTGAGCCCTTTTGTAAAAATAACAGCAACATTGGGCTGGCTCCAATTTTTAAGTTTACAAGGAAAATGTTTTATGCCTACGTATCAAAATTTATATATGCCGTGTCACACTAAATAGGATGTGCCAAAATAAGGATTTTTTAAAAATTTATTTATTTTTCTTCCATAAATGAGAAAGACAGAAAGAAAGAGACAGAGAGGAGAGAGAGAGAGAGAGAGAGAGAGAGAGGAACAGTATCCTTAACAGGGTCTTGATGATATGATTTACTCCCAGCTTCAACCAGTCATGGACCATGGTCATGTGTGTGCCAGACATACTTTGAGCTTGAACTTGGAACTTTCCCATGTGAATAGGACTCTTAGAGCATTGCTTTAGGCCACTGAATCACTGAATCACCATCCAGTCCTTTAAAAAAGGGAAGTCTGAAGCCACCTGAAGTTTAGTTGTGAAAAGTAAATCTAATTCTGGCAATAAAAAGTACATTTCAGAAACAGAAGAAGCTACTGGATTTTGGTGGTTGCAAAATTTTTTGCTGTTATTGTTTGGCTTTGGATTTTGTTTGTTTCTAAAGCTCTTTTCATTGGTATTAGAGTAGGATTTTCTTACGTGATACTTACTTCTCTTGGCATAACCATCAGGTAGATCAGATAAGCAAGGTACTCTTCCCACCATGGAATTTCAACCATAAACTCAGTGAGTAAATAAAGAAAA
>NW_006203344.1:995-1442 GCF_000334495.1 Tupaia belangeri chinensis | reverse complement strand
TAAAATATGATGCTCTGCGAGGCTGATTCACATGGGAAGTTCTAGGTTCACATCCAGAGGCTTCCCTGAGTACACTGGGCACAAATACCCAGCTAAAGCTGGGAGTGGATTCTAACATAAAGACTCTGTTGAGGACTGTTGCCTGCTTTCCTTCCTCACTCATGAAAAAAGTAAATAATCTTAAAAATAATGGGAGGATGCTGAACATGTTCAGGGATTACTCATTTCTTACTGAACATTTAAGTTATCACCCTGAGGAGATATTAATCCTAAAATCTGTGTGGAACAACCTGAGAAGTTGCCATCAAAAAGCTCACTCTGGGTCTGAGAAGTATTTCATGATGGGCAAAGTCTTTTTATAAGCAAAATGAGAAATAGCGATTGACTGTTTTAAAAAAATAATTAGAATAATAATAATAATGATTGGGGAAAACATAGAAAAGATAT
>NW_006203344.1:0-896 GCF_000334495.1 Tupaia belangeri chinensis | reverse complement strand
AGGTTAAAAAAAAAAAAAAAAAAACCCCCCCCGGGGAAAAAAAAAAAAAAAAAAAAAAAAAGGCCAGCCATCACTCTTCTCTCTATATATAGATCAAGGGAACAGAGAGTTCAGAAATAGATCCACACAAATATCATCAACTGATGTTTGGCAGTAAAGCAAAGGCTATTCAATAGAGAATGGGTAGCCATTTTTAACAAATTGTGATGCGATATGCTGATATCCAATATGTTGATATCCAGGCCCCTCCAATGTAGATACTGAATTACACCTTTTACAAAATCACCTCTAAAAGAATTAGAATAATAGAGGTAAAACATAAAACTATCAAGGTTCTAGAAGACAATGTAGGAGAAAATCTAGGTGATGAGAAAATTTGCATGATGTTAAGTTTTGTGAGGTTTATATACCACCCTAAAAGAATGAACTGTGAAAAAATAATAAGGTGTTCTTCATTATAATTAAAAATGTCTACTCTTCAAAAGACACTGTAATGAGAGTTTGAAGAGAAGCCACAGACTGAGAAGTCTTTGCAAAACATTTATCTCATAAAGAACTAGTGTATAAAGTGTAAAAAAAGAAAGAAAGAAAGAAAGCCATGAACTCACTAAATCTAGCTTTCTCCAATCAAACTAAACTAGAGATTTAACCCTAGCAACTTTATAAGGTTAAATAATAAGACAATTAAATCTCTTATTCCATAGTTATTTTACCTGAAATATTCTGATATAATGTAAGAAAGGTTGTTTTTATGTAAATATACACTATATATAGTGTGTACTGTATACTATATACTTTATATAATATGTATACTGTATACATATATAATATATACTATATATAACATACATGTGTAATACACATGTAGAGAATATATAATATATAGTATATATTAT
>NW_006203343.1:0-1162 GCF_000334495.1 Tupaia belangeri chinensis | reverse complement strand
ATATATATATATATATCACCTACTTTATGACATGGTGGCATTTCAATAGGTTGAGGGAAAAGGCGATCTTCGGAGCCAAGGGGAAATCCATACTGAAAAAAACTAATCTTGACGTCTATACCTTATAACATACACTAAAATTAATCCAAGGTAGATTATAGATACACATATGAAAGGAAAAGCAATAAAGCTTTTAGAACATAGCATAGCATAGGAAATATATCATAAACTTGGAATAAGACAAAATGTTCTTAAATAAGATAGAGAAAGTACTACCATAAAGGAAATGATGACATGGAAGACACTAAAATTGGAAAGTTCCTCTCATCAAAGACACCATCAAGACAGTAAAAAGTGGAGCCAGCAGATGGGATGGTGATTAAGGTTTTGGACTGCCACATCGCTGGGTATGATTTAAGTCCTAGATCTGGCAGCTTGAAAATCATGCCGAACACTTGTATGTGCATTCCCAAATCCTGGAAGGAGGGTAGAGGAGAAGGGATTATGGCGTGACCATCTCCCCTAGGGAGTGATTTCTCACTTTATCTCTCCCTGTTTCTCCCTGTTTCTCTGGCAGGCACATGTGCCCTGATGCAAAAACCTAAACAAACAAACAAACAAAAAAAAAAAAAAAAAAAAACAGTGAAAAGGCAAGCCACAGAGTGGAAGAAAGTATAATATATAATATGTAAACCTAATAAAAACTCAACTTCAGAGTATATAAAGAATTCCTACAGATCAGTAGGAAAAAAAAATACAACCTAAAAATAGGAAGACTTCTTCACAAAAGAATATCCAAATAGAAAACTATGATATGAAAAATTCAAAATGTTCATCCTCATTTATAATCAGAGAAATGCAAAGTATTGGGTCATTAGAAAAGCCATGATGTATTTTTCTGTTTTTTTCTATGCAAAAACGCATCATGACTTATCCAATGACCCAATAAAAACACAATGTGCCACAATGCATCCACTCGAATTTGTTAAAATTAGAAAGCCTGGCAATACCAAGTGCTGACAAGGCTGTGGAACAATTGGAAGTTTCCTACACTATTAATGAGAGTGCAAACCAGTACAATTGTTTTAGAAAAATTTAGCAGAATATACTAAAGCTGAGCATATACAAACCCTGACATCTAGCAATCCCATTCAAAATAAAT
>NW_006203342.1:0-966 GCF_000334495.1 Tupaia belangeri chinensis | reverse complement strand
TTGGGCAGCTTGGAGAATTTTCAGTGCAGCCTGCATCTCAGGAACGTGCTCCTTCCTTGAAGTTTACATCAAGTTGCCCAGTTTCAGCTAGTAAGGCTTTAAAATAGAACAGTTTTCATGCTTAGTTATTCCATGGGGAAAAATTGGGAGACTATTGGTTTAGAAGATTCTCTAAGAATTTAGGATTTAATCTAGTCTCCACCTAGATAATAATAAAATATCAATAACAATGAATGGAGCTACATCTAATAACAGGTATTATTGATTCCTTACATTTTTTTTGTTAATAGTAGTCCAGATTTCTATCAAAGATCAATTCGTTCATAAAATAAGTATAGCTTTATCAAATTTGGCTTCATCATTTACATAGTGCTGAAAGACTAGTGACTTGCTACCTCGTCATTTTTGGTTGTACTTTAAAATGTCTTCTCACTGTTAGTATGTCAATCAAGGTAGATATTTAATTTTTGTCTATAGAACACATTAAAAATTTATATGACACTCCAGTCCAAATCACTGACTTGAATTATACCTGGTTATAAAGAGAGCACATTCTCATTGAACTTATGGAAACAACTCTACAGTTATAAAGTAAACATATTCATAGATACTTTTTTAAATTTTAGAAGATTCAAATAGGGAGAAAAAAGTAAATAATTTGTCATTTGTTAATAGAGTATATTTTTGTTTTGTACTTTAAGAATAATGTAGCTATCAATTATTTATTATAATATATATTACATATGTATTACATATGTAATTTATAATATAGTGTACATATATATGTGTAATATATTACATATATGTTTATAATGTATATAACACATGTATACTTTGTAATAGTATAATATATAATTACATATATAATATATGGGTAAGTATATTTTATATGTACATAATATATAACATATATATATTTCATACATATATATATGTGTGTATATAGATAAAATTTTAATTTCCAGA
>NW_006203341.1:0-611 GCF_000334495.1 Tupaia belangeri chinensis | reverse complement strand
GACTGGAGAGGGACAGAATGAGAGAGAGAAATAAGGAAAATGAGAAAGCAAGCCACCCAGTCCAAGACTTGAACCATGGCCATCCACATGGGAGTTCAGTGCCCTTAACCACTATGCCCCTGCTGGCTCCACCAGCATGAATTTTAAGCCACTGGGTCCAGGACTCAAACTATAGTTGACTTCGTGGGTATCCAGCAATGTAACCATTATACCATCTGCTGGTCCCCAAACTTACTTTTTTTTTTTTTCAAACTTACTTTTTTAACTACTCAATATACAATAAGTTGTTTTATGTTCACTTTTTGAGAAACTTCCTTACAGTTTTTCTAACTTGCCAGAAGGTGTGTGTGCTGACCAGAAAGAGACAGAGAGAGGGAGAAAGTACCCTCCCGCCCGGTGAGGTGTGGTCATCTTTCTCCATTTCTCTGTCCTGACAGGATATTAGGCAGGTGTGCTTACATGTCTGGAGTGTTTTTCAAACCATTGGGTCTGGAATTCAAATGGCTTGGTCAACCAGGTGGGATCCAACTCCTTTAATACTACAGGGCCATCCCGTTTTCATTTTTATTTTAAAGAATTATTTATTTAGTTTTACTCATCATCATCATCAT
>NW_006203340.1:0-1228 GCF_000334495.1 Tupaia belangeri chinensis | reverse complement strand
AGGGACGTGGGATCTGGCTCCTTCTGCATAGCTCTGAGCCAGCCCTGTGATTAAGGACCTTTACTGCCAGGTCTAAGTGAGCCAGAAGAAAATTCCACTTATGTCCACTTAATATAAGAAGTTCATTCACTTTTTCAAAATCCAGAAATACTTCTGGGTGTCTAGACTCGCCCGTTGATTCCACTATAAATACACAGTGATGTAATCATATACTTAGGGCATTTTAACTCTATCTAATAATTGCAGTTTGCAGATTTTGAGGTTTTATAAAAATTCTATAATTATCAAATCACTGTCCATTGCTGAGACCAACCCTAGTTTTAGATGTGAAAATATTCTCAATGAATCACCACTCCTAATTTTAATATGAGAGCATTTCACACACTTCTCTTCCCCAGAAATATCATTTTTGTTTTTAAGATATTGCCATAGACGGTATGTGCTTGCCAGAGAGCCAGAAGAGATAGTAAAAAGGAAAGAGAGAAGTCACTCCTCAGGGAGGATGGTCACACTGCAATCCCTTCTCCTCCATTCTCCTCTTAGGATTCTGGGCACACACACAAATGCACCTGGTGTGATTTTCAAGATATCAGGTCCAGGACTTGAGCTGTAGTTGGCCATGTGGAAGTCCAGCACCCGAACCACCACACCACCTGCTGGCCACAGATACCTCTTGTGTAATTCATCTGCATGTCCACATCTATGAATCAGGATGTGCAGGAATTGCTATTTCTTACAAACCAGTAAATGTTTTCCCTTTCCATAAACACATCTGCTCTTTACCTTGATATACCCAGGGACAGTGACACACAGGAGACAACCCGGGTAACATGTGTTTGTGACTGCATTTGAAAGCAAAACCCCAAGCTGGTGGGTTTTTACTTCTGCTGTAGGACCAGCCCTGCCAATTCTGTCAAAAAGAGGAGCCAAGAGATTCTAAAGCGATTCAATAAAATGAGATTCTGAACCTAGGATTTCTGTCTTTTTACATTAATTTGATCTCTGGGACAATTCTTGGCTTACAAGACGACTATTAAATGTGAGCTACCAATGTCAGCACCAGGGCCATTACTGTCATTTCTCTGACTGTGCAAATTTGATTTGCATCACCTACCTGCCGACCAACTTGCCGTCTCTGGGCTCATGGACAGCCGGAATAATACTGCAGAAAAAAAAAATGCATTCCAGTGTTTTCAAGCTGCCTTATTATTTTTAACATAGATGGAAA
>NW_006203339.1:808-2137 GCF_000334495.1 Tupaia belangeri chinensis | reverse complement strand
AAGAAAGAAAGAAACTCTTCCTGTCAGTAGAAGCCACTCAGTATTGGGAAGTGTTTCTAAAGGAAGCCGGGAAGCCATTTTTTTCTACAGATTGATGAAAATGTTTGACTTTCTACACCACATGAAGCACTGCCCCAAAGCAGTGGGAAGATGACCAGATGGTCCTAAAGGCTCTTTTCAACCTCCACGTCACCTTCTAGATTACCAGTTTTAAATTGTAAAATTACATTATTAGCTCTCAGGTTATATACTTTTTCCCTCTGTGTTTTCCAGAAGCTCTCCCATAGGAACTGTAAGCATCTCGTGTCTTAGCTTTCACTTGCAACTCACTCCACACAGGTGTTGGAAAATAAAGGAGAATTGTTGAAACACACCTGGCCTAATATACTTTACCACTAGGTGGCACTCGAATCATATAAGAACTATCATTTTAAAAATCCGTAACATTGACTTTACACATGAGAAATGTCACTTGCTTTCTGTCTTAAAATTGTTTCCCCCTTTCCATTCCAATAAAAATCCTGGCCCTCAGAGCACTTAGGTTTATTTCATTTTGTTTATTTAAAATATGTAGTTTTAGAGAATCATCAGGTTGTCATCTTGTGAGACCCTCAATAATTTACAAGGCCTTTTTATACCTTATGTAACAAGAAGCAAAATTCAATAAAAACATAGGTGATATGAAGTATCAATGTATGTTTAGTTGGTTCTATTTGGTTGTTGCAAAGTGAATGCTACACCTTTTGTGTAGAATATGATGGTGTGATGTGAAAAGTTTGAAGTGCTTTAACAATGTAAGAGAGGTATGAAAGAAAATGTGATCGCTGTGAAATGAAGCAGAAAAATGTTTTCGTTTTTGTTCTTTTTTGTAGTATCTCCATTGTTACATCTCAGTGTGTTTGTTGCTTATAACTATGGGTATATTTAGTATAATTAAACAGGTTTTAAAATGCTTTCTGTAAAAACCCCATTAAAAAAATATCAGCTCCAAAGATGGATACACAGTCTTCTGTAGTCTGCTTCCAGCCTGGCTGTCACTGATGAACAACAGATTATTTACATATGTATACTCAAATGCATGTATACATTAGTCAATAGCAGGGATTCTTTAAAGTTAGATTGCCCAGTGACATTCCCATTTTCAGAATGACCAAGAAGACCAGAACCCCAAACCAAATCCACCTGTGGTTTAGCTTAACTGATGTAGGAGGGAATATATGATGAAGAGAACAAAAAGTATGCTTAATTTTAAAAGTAATTCTTGGAAACCAGCAGTTAGCGTAATGGCTATGTTGCTGGATTCCCATGTAGTCAACTATGGTTTGCGTC
>NW_006203339.1:0-777 GCF_000334495.1 Tupaia belangeri chinensis | reverse complement strand
CACACCGGGCGCGTGTGCGTACGTGCCCAAGATCCCGAGAGGAGAATGGAGGAGAAGGGATTGTGGCGTGACCATCCCTCCTGGGGGGTGATTTCTCGCTTTCTGTCTCTCTGTCTCTGTCTGTCTGGCGAGTGCACACGCCCTATAGCGAAAACCTCTCAAAAAAAAGAAGTCATTCTCTTTTTCCAGGAAAACAAAACCAAAAACCTATAACTTATAGCCAAATAGCAAGGATGCCAATACTTACGAATGGTTTTCCACAACAATCCAAATCAAGAATAAAATAGTAAATAAAAAGTCAGCAATGTACATTTTCCTTAATAAAATCAATACCTGAGAAAACACTACTCTTTCTATACTTTGATCAGTTCAGTAAGTTCGAAATACAAATGCACCCTAAGAAACATGATTTCATTTAAAACTTTAGATTTAAAAGATGTGATTTAAGAAAACTCACTGTATATGCTTTCAATAAGATTAATTTCACTTTTAAAGTAGTGAGTTATACCAAGTCATTTGAAATATGAATTGCTTATAAAAACCAAGTACATTCTTATCTTATAAGAACACATTCATTGTCACCTATATTTTTCTTGGCTCCCTAAAGTAATTCATCTATTTTCTTCTTCTGTTAGTATTTTAATTCTTTATAATTTTTTTTTGAGTGGGAGTAAATGGCTTGTGGAATGGCATACCACAACTGAGGGGAATAAAACAGATATGTCCAATTATATACAAATACATACATATATACACACACTATATATGTGTGTGTGT
>NW_006203338.1:292-530 GCF_000334495.1 Tupaia belangeri chinensis | reverse complement strand
AAAAAAAAAAAAAAAAAAAAAGTGAAAGGTGGTCATGGAATTCTAGTTCCCGAAAGACAAGACCCTTCTCAAAAATGGAATATTATCTTTTAATGATAATATGTATGGTAGTATCTTTGAACCAATATACAGTGCATTCAGGATGGGAAATTTCATTTGGTATGCTGTAATGATACACAGTGACTGAATGCAAAAAATAAATAAAAAATCACTGCTATAACAATGGGAACAAGGGAAT
>NW_006203338.1:0-274 GCF_000334495.1 Tupaia belangeri chinensis | reverse complement strand
ATGGAAACAGTGAGGAGGAAAAATGACTTTGCTCAAGCTGGCCAGTGACTGCACAATCTCCTAGAGAAGAGACCACTTACCTATGGCTACCATAGGTCAGCTCTACGCTGAGCGCTCTCTTCAAAGGAGTCAGGGCACCCAGAATCCATATAACCTATCCTAAAGAAGATGCCAGAAAGTGGCAGAGTCACAACTCAGAGGCCATACCTAAAATGCCCACATTTTTTCTTCCTGTTACATTATCTTTCTTTTTCTCATTCAGAATTCACAGCAG
>NW_006203337.1:0-848 GCF_000334495.1 Tupaia belangeri chinensis | reverse complement strand
CCTTTTCTTAAAGGACCCTCCTGTAGTGCCCCAGTGTAGTCTTAGTGTTACTTCTCTGTTCTGCTTGTTCTTGATACATACCTTTGAGAGAGCAAAAAGCCAATTGTTTGTTTGCATACTTACCTTCTGCTACTGGACTGTATGCTCTGTGATTACAGAGTCCTTGGTATATTTTCTGTGGATTCCCAGAACTGAATGAAATGCTTAGCACATAGAGGATAGGTGATGAGTAAAAACTGAGTGAATACAGGAATGAAATTAAGAATCAGTGAAAACTGACCCAGTTCCAGACAAGCTTTACTTCATTTTCTATTAACACTCATTCCTCAGGACCTGTCAGCAAATTATAGGACAATATATTCCCCATCTTTCCTCCCTGTCCCCAAATCTCAACGTCCTAATACTTCATAGGTAGAATAAGTATGAAAGTGTTTTTTTATAAAAAGACGAAAGATGAGAGTTTATGTGAAAGAGAGTGAGTGTCACTCTTTTTTCAGGCTGAAAAGAGAATCTGGTGATGGAGAAAGTTTGGGGGGGGTGTCTCCTGTACACAGTGAACTCTAAGTTGTTTCCCTATCAACTGGAGAAGGACTCAACTCCTCATCCGTGCCTGTAATGCCTTCAGAGTCAAAGCCGGGCAACAGCCTCCTGAGACCAGGTTTTCCCATTAAGTATAAGCTGGGGCAGCTGTGAGCAGAGCTCCAGCAGCCTCAGGTCAGGCTAGATGAGTCAGAGACTGACCACGACTCCTGGTGGGGCCCATGAGAAACCACCCCTGCAGAGCTTCCTCATAAGGCTGGTGTCTTCAGTTGCAGTTCAATGGCCTTGGTTGCTGCCATATAAAACCC
>NW_006203336.1:0-874 GCF_000334495.1 Tupaia belangeri chinensis | reverse complement strand
ATTATGAAAAAACTATGCATGAATTTTAAAATGTTTTTGAATCAAAATCAAATTATATTGAAATTGTATTTCTCCATTAGCCTTTGAGAGTCCTCTTGTCATTTATTTGTGGCGGCTTGTTCTGTGACTATCTCTGAGACGTTGTCTATTGCAGAAAAAGGCCTAGCACACTGATATTGTTGCCTCTCTAGTAAGAAATACGGTTTCTATTACTGTGATCTACACACTTGGAGGTGGATTTTGGAGAAACAGCTCAAAACCCTGATAACTGAGTCTAACACATTCTTTTTTTTTAAAGAATTATTTTTTATTTAACTTTGTTTGTTTATTTATTTATTTAAATTTGACCAGAGAGGGACAGAGCAAGAGAGAGAGAGAGAAATTGAGAAAGCAAGTTGCCAGGTCTGGGACTCCAACCACAGCTGGCCGTGTGGGGATCCAGAGCCCTCATCCACCACGCCACCTCTCTCTCTCTGTCTCTCTCTCACTCATGAGAGAAATAAACAAATTTAAAAATATATTATTCTGGGGTTAGGAGGTGATAGGGTGGTTAAGGTACCTGACTCCCACATGGCCGACCACAGCTGGAGTCCCAGACCTGGTAGCTTGCTTTCTCACTTTCTCTCTGTCTCTCTGTCTCTTTCTCTCTAGTGAGCACACATACCCTATAGCAAAATTAAATAATAGCAATAAATAAAATTAGATAAATAATTCTTTTAAAAAATAATCCTTTACAAAGAATACGAAAGAGGAAGTTCCATGGCCTAGTTAGCATGGAACGTTACTCAGAAGAAGTTGATTACTTTTCACTTTTGCGGAGCCTCCTCTGTGCCAGTGTGGGGAGGAGGAGACGTGATAGAAGATACACTAACGT
>NW_006203335.1:50907-51225 GCF_000334495.1 Tupaia belangeri chinensis | reverse complement strand
GGATTGATTCTATTTGGCGTCCTTTGTACTTTTTGGGACTTAATCTTTGAATGCCTCTCCAGGTTTGGAAGTTTTCTTGCAGGATTTCATGGAATAGATTATCAATGCCCTTATGAGTTTCTTTACCTTCTGGGATGCCTATCATCCGGATGTTCAGACATTTAATTGTATCTAGTATTTCTTGTATATTATTCTCAAATTTTTGGGCCATTTTCTCAGACTTCATGGTGGATTTTTCTAAGCCAGCAATTTTCTCTTCTACATCTGAGATTCTATTTTCTGTATGATCTAGTCTGCTTTTAATACTTTCGAGGGAAA
>NW_006203335.1:47188-50788 GCF_000334495.1 Tupaia belangeri chinensis | reverse complement strand
GAACTCTTCAACTCCTTTCTCCTTCCTCTTCAGCAGTTCCTTGTCTCTCTTCTCTTCCATCTCTGTAAGCTTTGCCTTTATGAATGTTCTGAATTCTTTATCAGACATTTCCATGATTTCCATTGAACTGTGTGTGGATGAAGAGGAGTTATCCTTTTCCCTTGGAGGAGAAGTATTTTCCTGCTTTCCCATATATCTTGTGGTCCTGCAGTGATTTCTAGTCATCTGGTGGGTGGTCAGGGTTGAGGAGTGTGTATAAAAGGAGACAGTGAGAGGGAAACAATAGCAACAACAGCAAAAATAAATAAATAAATAAAAATTTTAAAAAAGACAAGAAACAAAAAAGAGGAAAAAAATGAAGAGAAAAACTTTGAAATAAAACAAAAAAAATTAATATTCAAAAAATTTCAATAAAACCCCAAAATTAGAAAACCGTGCCTGCGTGCCAAATCTAGCAAAATGGCTACATCGCAGGAGCCATGGAGCTTTCTCTTGCAGAAGGCCTGTTCTGTCCCCTTCTGCCTCTCCTTGATTGGGAGTGGGAGAGGGAATTATTAACAAGATAAAGGGCTAGGAGGGGCCAACAGGCCCAGAAAGATGCCTCACCTTAAAAAAATTCTAAAAAGCAAAAACTTAAAAAAAGAGAGAGGAGACAGAGACAGAGATAAAGAGAGACAAAGACAGATACAAAGAGAGGAGGCCTGAAAGGGGTCTTCCTACCACGCGAGTTTTGTAAGCTGGAGGCCAAATTATCAGTGGGACCTCTTCATTTCTCCGTTTCCCCCAAAATGGCTAGATCACAGGAGCCATGGAGCTGTCTCTTGCAGAAGCGAGGTAATGGACAATTTGAAGTAGTAATCTTGAAATATTTATTCTATTTATGGAAACACAGTATAAGTTTATTGAATAACTGACTTTCAGAGAATCTTGTGGAAACTTTTGTTTAACATATTTAAAGACATACTCCATTTCTTTATCATTTTTGGAATCACTGACCAATTGATTTCTTATCTAGTGAAATTTCCACTTTTGAATAAAAAACTTGGCATTATCATATACAGTTTTGTGAAATGTTTAAATTGTTAATGATTTTATCTAGAAGTATTTAACCTCTCCAACTTGCTAGCAAACAAGGTAAAGATCATCTTTTCATGCCTTACCATAGTGATGGCAGATTTGAGTATGTCCATGGTACATAAATGGTGAGTAATGTGATGATAACATTTACTCATTGAAAAATTGGTTATTAATCAAAATAAAGAGAAATATTTAAAAACATATTAAAATAAATTCTAGATTATTTTACATGCACCAGACTCCCACATGTTTGACCATAGCAAGTCCTGGAACTTAATGTCCATAGTAAGTGTCTAATAAATATTTTTTGAGTAATAAAGCATGTAAGTTAGTAATTATAGTAATCAATTGATTTTCGTGAGTCATTGGGAAGTCATGATGCATTTTTTCCTTAAAAAAGCAGACAAATGTGTCTTTACTTTTCAACAACCTAATATAAATGGCTGTGTGTACCTCTAAATATGTGCAAAAAAAAACCAAAAAAAAAAACAACCTAATATAAATGGCTGTGTGTATCTCTAAATATGTATACTGTACTTTATCTACCTTATCTAGTAGTCTATTTCTTCTTGCTGTCCAAATTAAAATTCCATTTTTAAAATTTGGAAAATAAGAGCTGCCTTTGCCTTCAAGATTATAAAATCTACCCAATAGTTTTTTAAATCTTAGTTTATTGAAGCTGACAATTTACTGCGTGGGACTGTGTTAAATTGTATATGCAATCTAATTTTGAAGAATAAACAACATTAATCACTAGTGATGTAATTATTTTGAAAGTCAAATTAGTAATACATTTTCATAGAAGCAATTAATATTTTTAAGAGGTTTTTGCTGTAGGAAACATGTGCTCTCTCTCTCTCGAGAGAGAGAGAGAAATATTGAGATGGAAAGTGAGAAATCACCCCCCAGGACAGTGGCCATGTCATAACCCTTTCTCCTCCATTTTCTCCCCAGGATCTTTGGCATGCACGCACATGTTCACAGCATGAGTTTCAAGCCACCGGGTACAGAACTCAAACCTCTGTCTGCCATGTAGAAGTCCAGTGATCTTTGGCATGCACGCACATGCTCCCAGCATGAGTTTCAAGCCACTGGGTACAAAACTCAAACCTCCGTCTGCCATGTAGAAGTCCAGCGACATAACTTCTACACAATCTGCTGGATCCAGGATTACTATTTTTATCTTTATTTATAAAACATACCAGAAAACATTAAGTTGGGAAGCACACACAGTTTATTTATGCTTCTTGTAAAGAGGAGAGTGGGAGGATGAGCATACATGAGTTCCAAAGATTTATATGCTGGGGAAACATGTGTATTCTTATTCATGGAATTGTAGAAGCATGGCAATTCATCAAATATTTATTCATCACCGAATTGGAGCCAGCACTGAGGACCCTATGCCCAGTATTAGATGAATCCAGTTAGGAAACAGCCATGAATAGCTTATGGGTTATGGTAGATTCCAGGGAGGGTATGTCTCCAGTGATGTATACATATCTCTAATCAGCCTGCTTGCAATGGCTATTTCTGGACCATATCTTTCACAATTAGAGCTCTGCTTCTAATACACATTATCCTAGTAGAAGAAATAACCCTTACTTTTGTGAAATGCTTTACAGTTTACAAAATACATCTTATAGTTAAAATGTATAATATAAAGTCATACTTGCAAAGGAAATCTTGGAAGCACAGGGGTCTGGAATGCCTTCCAAAGTCACACGGAGTTAGAGACAGAAGAAGAATTAAGATTTCATTTATATAGCCCAGAATTTTCTCAATAAATTACACATAAATCATGACCCATATATATATTTTTGCTTTTGGAGAGGTTTTTGCTATAGAGCATGTGCGTTCATCAGACAGACAGAGAGAGACAGAGAGACAGAAAGCAAGAAATCACACCCTAGAGGGGATGGCCATGCCACAAACTCCACTGCTCCATTCTCCTCTCAGGATCTTGGACACGCACACACATGTGCCCAGTGTGAGCTCAAGCCAATGGGTCTGGGACTTGAACCATAGATAACTACATGGGAGTCCAGTGACATAGCCATTATGCTAACTGCTGGTCCCATGGCCCATACATATTTTACATGTAACAAACACTAGGTATCAGATGAGACAGGAAGCATTATGAAGAAAGTGAAAAATAAACTAACTAATTACTGAGGCTCTAAAACTATAGTAACTACACTATCTTTTTACTATAAAATTCAGACAGTAATCCTTTCATAACTAATTAACTGTATTTTATTTTTATCTCTTATAGTTTAGGCCCACATAAGGTGTTACTTTGTGAATGGATCAACCCATGCCTTCCAACGACATGACTGAACTTATTCTCCTGGGACTCACGCAGAATCCTCACTTGCAAAAGATATTCTTCATTGTCTTTTTGCTCATTTTCCTATTTACCGTGCTGGCTAATCTGCTCATCGTCATTACTGTCTCCCTCAGCAGCACCCTTAAGGCTCGCTCATACTTAGTTCTCACTTCTTGTTCTTCACAGATGCCTCCTAC
>NW_006203335.1:40170-46522 GCF_000334495.1 Tupaia belangeri chinensis | reverse complement strand
AAAAAAAAAAAAACAGAAACTAACATATATTGAGCACATAAGAGTGGTTAGGCTCTTTTATAGATCCTTTTGATATCTTTTTTTTTGAACTTTACCAAAGGTTTTAAGTTTTCATTAAAAAATTCTGGATGTGCAATGGAAAACTGAACTGTATATCTTAGTTTGATGATTCTAGAGGATGTTTTTCTCTGAGATTCATTGCTATTTTACTAAACTCTTCATACATATGCCAATTGAATTAAATGCTCTTTACCACTTCCAAAAGTCTTTATGAGAAATTATTATCTTTTCCCTTAGCCTTTAATAAAACAAACACAAAAGAACAAACAAAAGCCTAGAAATCTATACCTAGATTTTTGGAGGGTGAACATCCATGAAGTGAGAAAACCAGTGTTAGTCTTTCCTCCTGCCTCCCTTTCTTCCTTTGTTCTTTCCTTCCTTCCTCCCCATTCTCTTCTTTTCCTTCTTTTTTCTTTTCTTTTATACCATGAGTCCACCGAAAACCAAAAGATACTCACTAAATGAGGAAAACAAATTATAACCTATATCTAAGTCTGTTTTCCTAATTGAAAAATAGCCAGTGGCATGCATTTTTTTATTAAATATGAGTGTAAGTTTTTTGTTTCATTTTGTTTTAAACCAAGATTGAAGGAAAAGTCATTTCAAGGAATAGGATAAATGTTTTTTCATTCATTCTCAACAAAACGACATATGATAAACAAAACAATTGTTCCATAGTTGTTGCTCATATGATTACAGTAAATTAAATTTTATTATCTTTCAGACAAATCCACTTCAGTTTGATGATTTCATCCTCGTATTAAGTTGATAGCTCCTGTATTACTGTCCTTGTTTTACAAAGAAGAAAATTGAAGGTAAAGGAGGTTTATTAATTTACTTGCCTCAGATCACGATCTAAGAATTTCAGCTACAATATTTGAATACAGATCTTGTAAAACAGTTATTTGTAGTATGTTTATGCTTATATACAATTTTATATGTCATGTCAATGGCTCACTTCAAGCAAGATGATGTCAAATGTGTGTATCCTTTTCCTACGTGTAGCCATATATTTCCAAAGCAATGCTCCTCTGTGTGCATTACATAGCATTTTATGACTCAAGTTTTCTTTGCTGATAAAACTCTTAACTCATGTCACTTTTCACCAATGTCCTTTTGTCAAACTCAATGATCATCTGAAACTATTTCCTCCACAATTTGACCATGTGGTAATGCTACAGCATGGAACAGCTGTTTGGGGGGATAACTGTGTGCTCTGGCTCAAGTGTGGATGTTTCAGATTTGTAGAAAATGGAAACTTTATCCATAAACTCTATGCCTGGAAGATAATATCATTGGTGGTTAATCTGATTGTAAATAAAGAAGCAAATAAATAAGCAATGTAATTTTTTTGGTACCAAGTATGCTGAATAAAATATTTTTAAAAGGTAATACAGAACATAAGAACTGAGTGTAGATTTGTGCTGTGATTACAACACAGCTAACATTTTAGTTAAGTCCACGTTTAACCACATATTTTCCTTTGTTGTTGTTGTTGTTGTTGTTCTGTTATAGGACACTTGTACTCACTGAAGAGAGACAGACAGAGACAGTGAGAGAGAAAGTGAGAAATTATCTCCAGTAGGGTGGAATCACCTCCAGCAGGGCCAGCAGATGGTGTGGACTCCCATATGAACAAACTTGGTGACTTCAAAATCATGCTGTCTGAGTGTGTGTGTTCCATGCTCAAGATCCCAGGAGGAGAATGGATGGAAGGGAGTATAGCATGGCCATCCCTCTTGAGGGTGATTTCTCACTTTCCCTCTCACTGTTTCTCTTTCTGGTGAGCACATGTGCCCTAAGACAAAGACCTGTAAAAGACATTTTAAGCTGCTCTGATTAAACAATAAGTGAGTGCATAACTACTTTTCCTCTGCTCACAGTATTGAATCTCCCAACAATGGATCACTATATCTAAAATTATTCATGAATTTTGTAATATACCCTTTAGTCAAATTGCTTATTATGTGTTTAATATAAAACTGATTATAAAATTAGGATTCTTCCAAAAAAATTAGGATTCCTTCAAAATATATTTGGCTGACTCTACACATCCTAAGGGAAATCCATAATTTATAGATAATAATTTTGTGTTGAACTAGTATGGACTCACTCTTCTTGCCATGATAGTAAAACATTTTTGACAAAATTTTAAGTCGATTCTAAAATATATATGAATATATGCTTTTGTTTGAACAGTAGCCTTGATAATAAAATAATGTGAGAAGAATAGAGATGGAAGCCAATAGCTATTGGATGTTATCACATATCCTATGCTCTAATTTATAAAAAAAATTGCTATTGGATGAGTAATAAATATAAAGAACAGGAAAATTTCCCCCAAATTGAGCCATCTATATTTTGAATTGATATGTTTTGTAATATAAAACATGATGCATATAGAACTTTAAATCAGTAAAAAAGAATGAAATATTGGATACATTTTACAAATACAGACTGCTAGAGATATGCATGTAGAACTTTAAATCAGTAAAAAAGAATGAAATATTGGATACATTTTACAAATACAGACTGCTATAGACACCTCTCCAATTCACATTTTTTACATCTTCTGGGCAGTGGCTTCTTCTGTCTTTGTCTTTCTCTTTTCTAATTAAAACTTAAGGAAAAAAATCACCCTAATTTGTCTGTGTAAAAAACAATATGTTTCTCATATTGTCTGACCTACTCCTTCTTCAGAATCTTATTTCTATGTCATCTCATTCTATTCCTTCAGTAGAAACAAATAATAAGGGAAGAAGCAAAACATGGAATAAAATAGAAGATGCCAAATGTGGTTTGAAATGAGAACAAGGGCTCCAGGATGAATTGCTAAAGACTTGTTGCTGAATAATATTTTTATTTCATTTATTTGTTTTATTGTTATTTATTTTAATAATGTTTATATCTGACTGGAAGTGTAGTACATGTTAGCTTATTCTTTTGTGTCAGGACAGACATCTAAAATTTCAATTAAAAAAGGAAAACAGGGACCAGCAGATGACATAATTGTTGCTTTGCTGGACTCTCACATAGTCGACCATGGTTTGAATCCCATACCCAGTGGCTTAAAACTCACTCTAAGCATCTGTGCATGCATGCCCAAAATCCCAAGAGGAGCATGGAGGAGAAAGGATTGCAGCATGGCTGTCCCAGCTGAGGGGGGGACTTCTCACTTTCTGTCCTTCTGCCTCTCTCTGTCTCTCTGGTAGGTTCATGCACACTATAGCAAAAAATATCTCTTAAAAAAAGAAAAATAAGGCTAGCCTTGGTGTGGTGGTTAAAACAGCAGGATTCAACATAGTCCACTGCATTAGTGTCTCTGACCTAGTAGTCTGCAAAACACAACAGAAGTGGGACCAGAAGTTAGCGTAAGGGCTATATCGCTGGACTCCCATGTAGTCGACCACGGTTCAAGTCCTGGACCCGGTGACTTAAACTCACGCTGGGTGCAGGCGTGTGTGTGCATGCCCAAGATCCCAAGAGGAGAATGGAAGAGAAGGGATTGCGGCGTGGCCACCACCTCTACGGGGTGATTTCTTACTTTCTATCTCTCTGTCTCTCTCTGTCTTTCTCGTGAGCGCACACACCCAATAAGAAAAAAACTCTCCAAAAAAGGAAAACACAAGAGAAGTATATGTGAGCATGCCCCAAAATCACACAAATATGGAGAAATGGAGAAAAAATTATTGCAACATAATGATTTCCCATAGAGTGTGTTTTCACATTTCCCCTCTCTCTGTCTCTCTCTGTCTCTCTCCAATGAGTGCACAGGCTCTCGGGTAAAATTAGAAAACAAAACAAACAAACAAACAAAACTACTTTTCTCTCAATGTCATAAACGATTAAAATGGTGGTGATTATAAAATTCTCATGAATTCTTTAAATTCTGCATTTTACTATATTGCGTGAGTAAACACAAAAATAGGAAAGATAACATATTTAAAAACTGTATGCATCACCAAGCTTTTTGGTATGAGCACTCTCTGAAAGGGCCTCATGAACTAAGTACACAATGTCTCTCAAATGTCAGTCTCAATGTTATGGTCATCAAGAGTAAATAGACCTGTCATATCTTTTAAAATGGAAAAAGAAAAATAACTCCTGTAACTTATAGAAATTGTGCTTTTTTTTTTTTTTTTTTTTTTTTTTAGGTTTTAGGCTTTTGCCATAGGGAGCATGCCCTTGCCAGAGAGAGACAGTGAGAGAGAAAGTGAGAAATCACTTCCCAGAGGGCTGGCTATGCTGCAGTCCCTTCTCCTTCATTCTCTTCTTGGGGTTTTGGACATGCACATACTCAAACCTGGTACTAGTTGCAAGCTATCAGATCTGGAGCTTAAACCAAACCATGGTTAGCCATGTGGGAGTCCAGCACCTTAACCACCCTACCACCTACTAGCCTTAAAATTTAGCTTTTAACATCATAGAATGTAAAGATCAATATTTAAGACAAAGAAATATCATTTTATTCATCTGTAAATCTTTTTTTTTCATCTTGCATATGAAATGCTGTTCTTTATTAGCACTAATTGGCACTTTACTCTTACACAATGCATGGTATCCATATGGATTGATGCTGTGTTAGCCTAGAACTCAGCTTTTACATATAATAACTGCTCAGATATTTTACTGTAATTCTGCAAAAACGCACTATATTGGATCCCAGTATCCACAATGTTCTAGTTCTGCACTGAAGAAAAATGAAAGAATCTTAAAATAAAAACCACAAACTTAAAAAACAAACACAAAACTCTTAACTGTTCAGGGATTGAAAAGTCTTGCAAAAACTTGAACAAGTGAAACCACACAAGATTGTGTCTTGGAAATCAAACTGATGGGAAATTTCCAAACTCTGCAGGGGACCCAGAAGCCATTCTGCAAGTTCATGACCTCTCAGGGAAATCTCTTTAAATCCCAGTTGGAAATCAAGGAGAAAATGTTTGCTTCTTTCTTTCCTTTTCCCTGAGATCATGCTGAGGACAGTACTCAGGAAGCAGTGGGGAGCGTTCTCTACCTTGTTTTTGAGAACTGTTCTTCTCTCTCTTAGACGTAGATGAAAGAAGTGGAAACAGCCTTCACATTGTGGCCAGGTACTGAGTAGACTTTTTTCTATAGAGAATGGGAGATTGCCATTGTCAGAATTATCAAGAAGGTGAGATTATAATTATTGCATTTCATAGAGAATTGTTTAAATTGTGATGTAGTCACTGTAAAGATGTACAGTTATTAAATGTAAACTTTAAAAATGTAAAAAATAATATGCTGAAGGTAACTTTGAAAGAATACATACATTGTAATAGTTAAAATATATTTATAAAACAATATAAATGCTAATTTAAGAAGGAAGTAAAAGGCATTTAGGCTAATATAAAATATGTAGTATGTAAAAATGTGTGTGTTGTGGTCAGGCTACCAACACACATATTTAATTTAATCTAATGCGTGCCCTAACAATATAACTGCACAGTTGAGCAGCTAGTTACATAACCTTTCTGTCTCAGACTCTTCATCTTTCATGGGGCTTTTCATATTACCACACTCAGAGGATGTAGAAGCAAATAAAAGCAAACATGTGGAGTCATAAAACAGCATGTGACACTCAATGAGTGCTCAATAAATAGCAACTTTTAGTAATAGAGTGAAAACCACTGGAGAAGAAGGACTAGGAGCTTTCTAATGGAACTTGACCTATGTTCAACTTCAAGTTAAATCCAAATAATGCAGAAGTGCAACAAGTGCATATTGTCGCCCGAATTCCCAACATAGTTTTGTTTGTTTTTCTTTATTCATATATTCCCACTTAATCATTTATCCTCCAATGTTCTCCTTATCCTGATCATTTCAATTTAAAAGTTAGAATTTTCTGAAGTGTATAAAGCATGCTGATGTAGGATGGTAAAACATTCAAGTGCTGTTGCACCATTTACAGAGTTGTTACAAAATATAGCAGACTGTTTCCACATCATAATGAATGACCTAGGGGAAGCTATTAAGAGTAAGAAAGAATAACTCAAGTCATGCAGTGGAGGTTAATGACTTTTAACTGTGTCCACTCCAGTTTTCCTAAGTGCACTTGATGTCATAATAGCATTAAGGTCCTGCCTCAGAATTGTTCATTACTGACGGGGCCATGCAGGCAACACAAGCTGGTAAGGATGCTGCCTCCCATTCTAAGGCAAGGCCTGGACTGGGAAGAAACTGAGGCAAGGCCCAGTTTACGAGCTCTCCCTTGTGTCCTTGAACTGGCCGGTATTCAATTTCTCTGCCGTGAGTTTTACTGTTATTACGGTAC
>NW_006203335.1:29822-39805 GCF_000334495.1 Tupaia belangeri chinensis | reverse complement strand
ATGAAAAACTGCTAATAAAACATCCAGTGTTGTCTCCTGAGCTACAAGATCACCTTCCTTTCCCATATAAGATCATAGACTCACCCTCTATTATTGTAATGTATAGACAGTCCATATATTAACTGTGTCTTTACTTAGCAAGACAAGAATTCTATCTAGGTCTTTGCAACTAGCAATGTTGCCGCCCTGGTCCGGGACTGAAGTTATCAAACATCCTGCAAGCCCCCTCTTCAAAAGACCCTTCCCAGTAATCAAGATCTAAGAAGAAGATACAACAGACAAATGGACTTCCTCATCCTGAGAACTGTGATTGATTTTACCTGATCTGACAAGACAAACAGCATGTTTTATAATTATTGCTTCCATGCTTTGTATACCCTGTTCCTTAGAGTAAATTTTTTACTACCCCTCACCCTCCATTTCTAAGTAAATATTGTTAGTATGAATCAAAAGAGTAAGTTAAAATTCTATTATCCTATTTGATGAGTTCCTTAAAGATCTATATATTATGATCCAGGACTGTTATTCCACAACAACAAGAAAAAAAATATTCGTTTTGTATTGAGATAAGCATATTCCTTTTTGTCACAACCTGAGGAATAAGTTTATTTCAGGTTTCAGGTCTTTTTCTGTCCCCTCAATGCAGCTCTACTTATGTTCCTAAATAGCTAAATTATTATGCATGCACTATTTGTATTTAGAATTTGGAAAACAAACAAACAAACAAACAAAAAACTCTGTTTTCTGAGGCCAGCAGTTGGTATGGTGGCTAAATGTGTTGGCAGACCACAGTTCGGGTCCTGAACCTATTGGCTTGCTTTCCGAATTTCCCTCTCTATCTCTGTCTCCCTCTCTGGTCAAATTAAAATTGATAAATAAAATAAACTTCAGTAAAATAATTCATTAAAAAAGAAAAATAAACTTTTGTTTTCACTAGTATCATTCTTGAGAGATGCCTGAACTTTCTGTTTTATTTGTGATTAAGCTCATTTTAAGAGAGAGAGAGATACAAAGCCACAACAAATATCACAAAAATAATTCAGAGCTTCAACCACTCAAATTGTAATGTGCCGGGGTCCAGCCTCGGCAGTGGAGGGTGGCTCGTACACAGGAACGCGACACGGGTGATCAGAAACAACAAATTAGACTGAGACCTCTTTGCTCCTTAGCATGTTCTCAGCTGGCCACAGCCAGAGCCAGCTCCAGGCTGCTGCGCCATGGCTAATAGGACATGCGTATTTATTGAGGGAGGTTTAGGAAGTAAGGAGGGTGAGGGGTAGTAAAAAATTTTCTTTAAGGAACAAGGTATACAACATGTTTTCTAAAAATCATATGAATTGATCAGTTTTACTAAAATTTTAAATGGATATAATTTAAAAACTGGATGATTTTTAAGACATATTTTATTCTTGAGACTGATTCCATTTTCTACTTCATTTTGTGTACATAGATGCTGCTTTAAAATAATACTGGGCCAGCCCAGCCACTTCTCACATGCCACACCACAGTTAAAATTCTAGCACAAGAGGCTTTGTTGGGGGAACCAAGAATAACCCACAAACAAAAAGATGGATGAGTGTACATGCATGTCCAAAATCCTGACTGGAAAGATCCATAAAGGAAAGAGGATTGTGGAGTGGCCACTCCACACTGCATTGGGGCTTTCTCTCTCTCTCTCTCTCATAAGCACACTCACCCTCTGACAATCAAAATAATAATAATAATATAATAATGCTAACACTGAGCCAGCTACGGTTTTAATTTTAAATTAATAGAAAGTTGTAAATAACCAAACAACATATTTTACACTTGTAAACAAATAAAAAGATGAATAAAGACCCTTATCTTTGATCATGATAAAGAAATTAGGAGTGAAAGTTGAGATATTCATTTCTGCTCTATGTCAGTAACTTTGTTAGCTTTTGGGAACTTGTTCTAGCTGCTCCTCATAATCTTTTGTACTTCCTTCTGGAGCAATGTATTATTTACTTATCTAATTGTTTATTTAAAATTTCTGATTTACACTGAGTTATTTTATACATCTTTGTGGGTTACAGCATAGTTTTTCAAAGTATATATTCCATGCATGATAATCAAATCAAGGATATTAACATTTTCATATCTTCACCAAAAAACATTACATTGTGTTGTATACTTTCAATATTCTACTAGTTTTTTTCTTACTTTTTTATTCTTTTTTATAATTCATTTTTTCTCAAACCTCTTTGTCCCCTCTCCTGCCCTACTCATATGTAGTACTCACCCCCATGCAGTTTCTGTCATGTGTATATATTATACATTATGTGTGTGTGTGTGTGTGTGTATATAATTTTATGTGCATTTAACTCTAACAGGTCCCCCAGAACCATATCAATAGATCTTCTTTTTATATGCACAGAATTAGAATCTGAAGCTTTGAAAATTTTAAGTGAATTGTTGCATGGCATAGAACAAGTAGAAGAGCCTATTCTAGAACATAGATCTGTAAGAGTTTGGAGCTGATCTTCTTACTCATGTCACATAATTACTGTTCTTGTCTTGACCCTAGGCTACACTGGTCATGGCTAAATCAATGATCAATGTCCTTTATTATGTAATATATGGTTATTGACTGATTCGATGACCTCTTAGGGTTTGTCTTATCCTTTTGTGTTCTTGGCGATACCTTGTAACTGGACATAGAATTCCTAGTGCAGACACCAGTTAGGAACATACCTGGGGCCATAATAGACACGGTCATTTCAAAGTAAACAAAAGATACTAATATACTCATTTGTATATTTAGTTTTTTACTATATTGTAAAAGTGTATCTTCTAACTCCACTTGGCATTCATAAAAATAAGGTTATCTTTTCATTAACAAAATAAGGCAAATTATCCCCGCCCTTTATTTAATAGATGGGGTTGCTATGTTTCCTAAAAAGACCTCAAACTTATGATCCTCTTGCCTCAGGCTCCTGAGTAGGTGGGATGACAGGCATGCACCTCTGCACATGTCATTCACCTATTTCTTTTTTAAAAAATTTTTGCATGGGAAACAGCAGTTAGCGTAATGGCTATGTCGTGGACTCCTACATAGTCGACCGCGGTTCACGTCCCAGACCTGGTGACTTAAAACTCACGCCGGGCACGTGTGCGTGCGTGCCCAAGATCCTGAGAGGAGAATGGAGGAGAAAGGATTGCGGCGTGACCTTCCCCCCGGCAGGGGGTGATTTCTCACTTTCTGTCTCTATGTCTCTCTCTGTCTGTCTGGCGAGTGCATGCACCCTATAGCGAAAACCTCTCCAAAAAAAAAAGGAAAAAAAATGTTTTGCTATAATTTGCCAGACAGAGAGAGAGAGAGAGAGAGAGAGAGACAGAGAGGGAGGGAAAGTGAGAAAGCACTCATCCCCTGGGCAGGGAATTATCAGGTCACAATCTCTGTTTTTCTCTTGGAACTTTGAGTGTGTATGCATGCACCTGGCATGTTTTCCAAGCGAGTAGGTCTGGGACTTGAGTAGTCAGCCTTAACTGACTACTCAATTGACCAATTAACTATATTTTAACAAACATATAATGTATATATGTATACATATAAAATATTCTCACACATTTATATGCTCTTTGACTGATACATTTCAGTTTTAGTTTCAAGTAATGATGCAATAATCTTTTGAAGCTGTGGTTATGTGGAAAAAAGTCAAAAGTGGAGTAATTATCTAGATGACTCATGAGAAAGCTTTCTATGGGTTAGGTGGCTGGCTTTTTTATTTTTTATTATTGGGAGTTTATGTGCTTCACCAGAGAGAGAGAGAGATGGAAAAAGAGAGAGAAAACAGACCCCAATGAGACATGATCATGTAGCAATATCTTCTTTATTTCCCCATCTCATCGATTTGGGGCAAGCATGCACACACGCCTAACAAGTTTTCAAGCTGCTGAATATGGAATCCAACTCCCTAACCATTAGGCTATGGGGTAGGCCCCAGGGGGCTGGCTTTGTAAGTATAATAGTAATGACTATAGTTGATAAGGGGCTTTATTGTAAGCAACATTTTCACATTTTCAAGTTTGATCTTCATCATAATCCCAGAGGAGGAATAGGTGAGCTATTTATGAACATTTCTGCTTTAAAATGAAGTCATATAAATATAATGGATCAGACTGAGCCACATTGTATGAATACTAGCAAATAATGAATAAGACCTCAGGACTCATATTCAAGATGGTTTATCTCTACCTATGTGGTTGCTGTCAGTTTGTATGCATAAGTGACTGGGCCATTGTCTTCTGATTCTACATCATTTTCTCTGTGTCTTTTATGAAGGTATCTCATTCAAATCTGAGCAAAAGAATTATGGACACTGCAGAAAGGCTATAACAGCACTGAAGTTCTTGCTGAAAAAAGAAAAAAAAAACTCTCCACCCATTTCCATGTTGATCAAGTGGAAAAGAACTGGGTGTTGGAGCCAGAGGTTCTGTGTTAAAATCTCAAATAAACTGGTATTTCCTCAAATTAATCTCTTGTGGGTGAGTTTCTCACCAATGAAACAGGTAAAATAAGACCTTATCTAGACTGTTTCTTAGGCAGCAGGTCCTAAGCAATTGCCTACTTTGTATTACTTCTCTTAGTCATCATAACAACATTACAAAATTAACATTATTATGCCTAAGAAATTCTATTTTCATTTGAAATATTCAGTCAAAAAGAATAACTGAACTCTTGCTACACACTTTTTATGTATTAAGTATAGAGATAGATATTTATCCTTTTTAAATATAAATTACCTAGCTTCAGTAGGTCAGGGTAATGAACTTGCTGGAAGCCAACCGAGCTGACTGTGGTTCCAAATCTTGAGTCAACATGAAAACGCCAAGCATATGTATCACCACAATTCGGTCTAGCTCGAGGGCGAGGAAAATGGAATTAGAATAGATTAGACCTGTCAGGGAGATCCTTTCTGTCTTTCAGAAAATAAATACAATTTAAAAAAAGGAAAAAAGTTAATAATTCAAAGGCCCAATACAGCTTGGACATTTAAAGAAATATTTGAGGATAGGTCACATACTCTCATTCATGACCATGGCAGGCATTATTATGAATGTCAGTATTGCTTTCCTCACAACTGAGATGCAGTCTCTGAATGCTTTTCAATGAACCAACCCCAGAAACCAACTGGTAAATGAATGACCAAAGCTGGCACTTGAGATCAAGTCTGAGCTCTCCTCTACCACATGCGGAGACTTCATTTTCTATGTTTTGAAACTTTGGTTATCTTAAAGTATCAATAATTAATCCCACCTCAATTTCTGTGATTTTTCATTGCTACCTTCACAAAGTTTGGGTTATATTTTCTCAGGGAGAACCAATGCCCTCAAGATAATGTCACATACGTGTGCACCAACTTGCTTGTGACGTCGTATACTACTATAGACAGGTCTGCAAGTTTTTTTCACAGTTGCAGATTCTACAGGATCACTGGTGTAGGTTTCATCCTTTCGTTCAAAGACATGCACAACCAAAGCTTGGTAACTGAGTTTGTTCTTCTGGGGCTTTCACAAAATGCAAATATTCAGAAAATAGTATTTGTTGTATTTTTTTGTGTGTACATTGCAACTATTGGGGGCAACATGCTAATAGTACTGACCATCCTCAGCAGCCCTGCCCTGCTGGGCTCCCCCATGTACTTCTTCTTGACCTTTCTGTCTTTCGTGGATGCATGCTTCTCCTCTGTTATCACCCCAAATATGATCACAGACTCTCTCTGTGAACAGAAAACCATCTCTTTCCAAGGTTGCATGATCCAAATGTTTGCTGGACACTGCTTGGCTCTGGTAGAGGTGATTGTCCTCACGGCGATGGTCTATGACCATTATGTGGCCATTTGCAAGCCTTTGCACTACTCTTCTATCATGAACTGGAGGCTCTGTGGCATTCTGATGGGAGTAGCCTGGACAGGGGATTCTTGCAGCTATAAAGCTGTGACAATAAAAACAGCATGGCACTGGCACAAAAACAGACAGGTGGACCAATGGAATAGAATAGAGACCCAGAAATAAACCCCAAAACATACAGTCAACTGATTTTTTTTTTTGAAGAGGTTTTTTGCTACAGGGCGCGTGTGCTCGCCAGACAGACAGAGACAGAGAGATAGAAAGCAAGAAATCACCCCCCGGGGGGATGACCATGCTGCAATCCCTTCTCCTCCATTCTTCTCTCGGGATCTTGGGCACGTACGCACACACGCCTGGCATGAGATTTAAGCCGCCGGGTCTGGGACTCAAACCGCGGTCGACTACATGGGAGTCCAGTGACATAGACATTATGTTAACTGCTGATCCCCAGTCAACTGATTTTTGACAAAGGTTTCCAGTCAATCCAGTTGCAAAAGGATAATCTCTTTACCAATGGGTGCTTTATCCATCTGCAGAATGTTGAAACTGGATCCCCATTTAACACCATTAACAAAAATCAACTCAAAATGGATCAAAGATCTAAACCTAAGATTTAAAATTTAAAAACAACAACAACAACAAAACTACTAGTGGAAAACACGGGAAACTCGGACAAATTGTGGTAGGCAAAGACATCTTAAATAAGACCTCAAAGCACAGTCAATAATCCCAAAGACAGACAAGTGGGATTACATCAGAGTAAGAAGTTTGTGCACAGCAAGGACACAATAGTTAGTGTGACAACCCTCAGAATGGGAGAATATTTTTGTAAACTATGCCTCAGATACAGGCTGATAATCAAAATACACAGGGAACTCAAGTGGCTTACACCCCCTCCAACAACAACAACAACAACAAAAGACCAACCCAATTAAAAAATGAGAAAATTAGCTGAACAAAATACTCTTTAAGGGAGACATATGAGACATGAACAGCCAAAAAGCATATGAAGAAATGTTCAACATCCTTCATCATAAGAGAAAGGCAAAGCTAGAATGTAGTGAAAAGTGCACTGTAATTTTCTTCTGGGACATTTTTTAAATTAATTACATTTATTTACATTAATTCCCTGAGCATCATTACAGCATACAAAATGTGATTTCCCATGCAGAATATACTGCATACTAGCTTAATCATACCTGTTATCATCAATAATTTTTCATTTCTAGTTTCACATGTATATATATATGTATATATATTTTTTACCCTTATTTCTTACTCTCTGCCACTTCCCACCCTCTTCTCACACTATCTCAGGTGTCTACAGCTGTTTTCCATTACATTTTTCCCCACATTTTATTGATTCCCAAAATAAATATCTTTATTTTTCAAAAACATTACTTTAATTTAATTTGTTCTTTTTATTTATTTATTATTATTTTTTTTAACCACAGAGAAGAGAAAAAGGAAAAGTGAGAAAGCAAGCCACCAGGTCTGGGACTCAAACCATGGTCGGCCATGCGGGAATGTCCAGTGCCTTAGCAACCATGCCACCTACTGGTACCAACAAAATTTCTTAAATAATCTAACTATGTTCAATAGCAAGTTCAGCTGGTATATATATATATATATATATGACTTTAGGTGTGAAACTCTTGAGTAGAATGAATATACTGTAAGGTAGCACCTGGCTGATGCTATATAGCTTACTATGCTAATTAAATAGGTACTTTTAAATATTTTTTTAATTTAAAAAAAAAGCAGTTTTAGCTTTAATAAATCAAAGAAATGCTAAAGAACTTTGCTAAAACCTTAAATCTAGGAAACAGGTTACAACTCTGTTCAGATAGTAGGTACATGAACCTATTGGCAGCTCAAAACAGGACAAAAATTCTTAAAACCAGAAAACAAAACCTAGAAGAAAATCAGCAATGTGTTATTTAAAAGTCATAAAATTCTATTTCACCAGTTCAGTCTCTTGTACTTTATCTTTTCATGTAGTTTGATCTACTTGATTAAATTCTGGGATATATTCAACTCCATACTTGCCCTATAATTAAGTTGGCCCTTTTTGTTATTATTGTGCTTGAACTCTCATTTCTGCATGTCTTTATTTATTTCCCAGTATAGCACTCCCTTGAAAAATTATTGGAGATCTGGTCTGGTGTTGGTAAATTCTTTCAGGTTTTGTGTATCTGAGAATGTTCTTGTCTTTTCTCCTCATATGAAGGATAATCTGGCTGGGTAGAGTATTTTTGGTTGAAGTTGTTTTTACCTTAACATTTTGAATACATTTTCCCATTCTTTCCTCGTTCACATTGTTTCTGATGAGAGGAGACAGAAATAAATGGTGATAAGGAGAACAGAGGTAGTCCTACTCATTAGAAATGAATCTTGAGTAAGAACTCTCAGCAGATAATCTTCAATATTTCAGAGCTGAAGTTTCGTATCCCAAATTCTACAAAGTTTTTTTTTTATTTAGTTGATTTTACAGATAATCTTCAATATTTCAGAGCTGAAGTTCCATATCCCAAATTCTACAAAGTTTTTTTTTATTTAGTTGTTTTTATTTGTAGCTTTGTGTGTGTGTGTGTGTGTGTGTACATTTCAAAGCATCACACAATTGCATTTTCTCATTTTCTGACCTGCAAACAGATACTTTAAATGGTAATTTTCTTAATTATCAAATTAGATACATCCTAAATGCAACAATTACACATATAACAATTAAATCACAAAGTGTAATTTACTAGGATGTATCCTAAGAATTTAGGAACAGCCAGTCGGGAGAAATCTGACCAATTTTAGCAATCAACTATTATATATATATCGAAACCAATCCTATCTTCTACTTGGAAGTGTTTCTTAAATTGCATTGGATAAGAGAGTAATGACTGAAACCTATCCATCTTGACAGTTTTAATCCCAAATACTGAGTTATTTCCCCAGTTTGTAACTTAATAGCAAGTCTCTCAGTTTATCAAACAACTAAATATCAAACTTTTACACCATTAAGCCCAGAGAAGGCTAAGTGTTCATTTATTTAAAAACAAAGTCATTAAATATCCACAATATTCCCCCACATCAACAGCCCTTACTACAATCCCAAATATCACATAGTGACAGGTTATATTATATTTGTATTTATGTATTTGTGTGTGTGTGTGCGTGTGTGCATGCATGTGTGCACACACTTGTGTATACACACATACGGGATTAGGTACAAATGGCAATTAACAGTCCCTGCAAAAATTCAGTTTCAGTTGAGGCTATGGCTCCTATGCCTTGGGATGGTCTTAGACTTTGAAACTGAAAAATAATGCTAAACTTTCTCACTTCCTTAAAACAAAACTTGATTCCATGGTTCAGGTTAAGCTTCTCAGTGTAAAAATGGTTATGAGGAATGTATAAAAAAGCCAGCCAACTGAGTTCAACTTCTCTCTCCAATGTGGCCAAGCTATTCTGTGGACATTACTCCTAACTGGACTAGAAAACCTATGGTGCCTTCCCATGGTTCTTGCCTGCCTTACTGTCCATGTTCACATGCCTTACTGTCCATGTTCACATTTCAAATTGTGTCAACAGAGCCCGCACTTCAGGGGTCAGCTGTCTGGCAGCCTTGGCTGCCTCTGTGATAGCTTTGCAATACAGGCCCTTTCTCTTCTTATTATAGCAGGACTGGAAGTTTTCTAGAAAGGGGGAGAGTTGTGAAAGAGCAAGGAAAGATGTCCTGGGAGACTTGAACCATGAAATACGGACTTTCTGTCAGACTAAAAGGCCATCATTTTTCTGACTCACAGTAATAGTAAGAATATGGGCTGGCCACCAAGGGAAGCCATGTATCTTGGTCTAAACAATGTCCCCTATACATATGGTCCTGCCATCTGGCGTGATGCATTTAGACACAGTTTTGGAAAAGACTTTCATTTTCAAGGAATTACTGAGCCTTTTCTCTTCCTTTGAAGAGGAGGAAGTAGAGGAGGTGGAAGGTGCATGCATACTATACTGCCTGGAGGAAAATCAAAGCTTTCAGAAGAACTACACTCAGAGTTGGAAGATTTCAAATCATCTGTGCTATCAATGCTACACACTGAAGCACTGGAAGAGTC
>NW_006203335.1:7041-24473 GCF_000334495.1 Tupaia belangeri chinensis | reverse complement strand
TCTTTTTTTTTTTTTTTTTTTTTTGGATTTAGTTAATTTTATTTACAGCTTCTTTGGGGTTTTTTTGGTACATTTCAAAGCATCACACAATTACATTTTCTCATGTTCTGACCTGCAGATACCTTAAATTGTAATTTTTTTTTAAATTATCAAAGTAGATACATCCAAAATGCAACAATTACACATATAACAATTAAATCACAAAGTGTAATTTACTAGGATGTATCCTAAGAATTTAGGAACAGCCAGTCGGGAGAAATCTGACCAATTTTAGCAATCAACTATTATATATATATCGAAACCAATCCTATCTTCTACTTGGAAGTGTTTCTTAAATTGCATTGGATAAGAGAGTAATGACTGAAACCTATCCATCTTGACAGTTTTAATCCCAAATACTGAGTTATTTCCCCAGTTTGTAACTTAATAGCAAGTCTCTCAGTTTATCAAACAACTAAATATCAAACTTTTACACCATTAAGCCCAGAGAAGGCTAAGTGTTCATTTATTTAAAAACAAAGTCATTAAATATCCACAATATTCCCCCACATCAACAGCCCTTACTACAATCCCAAATATCACATAGTGACAGGTTATATTATATTTGTATTTATGTATTTGTGTGTGTGTGTGCGTGTGTGCATGCATGTGTGCACACACTTGTGTATACACACATACGGGATTAGGTACAAATGGCAATTAACAGTCCCTGCAAAAATTCAGTTTCAGTTGAGGCTATGGCTCCTATGCCTTGGGATGGTCTTAGACTTTGAAACTGAAAAATAATGCTAAACTTTCTCACTTCCTTAAAACAAAACTTGATTCCATGGTTCAGGTTAAGCTTCTCAGTGTAAAAATGGTTATGAGGAATGTATAAAAAAGCCAGCCAACTGAGTTCAACTTCTCTCTCCAATGTGGCCAAGCTATTCTGTGGACATTACTCCTAACTGGACTAGAAAACCTATGGTGCCTTCCCATGGTTCTTGCCTGCCTTACTGTCCATGTTCACATTTCAAATTGTGTCAACAGAGCCCGCACTTCAGGGGTCAGCTGTCTGGCAGCCTTGGCTGCCTCTGTGATAGCTTTGCAATACAGGCCCTTTCTCTTCTTATTATAGCAGGACTGGAAGTTTTCTAGAAAGGGGGAGAGTTGTGAAAGAGCAAGGAAAGATGTCCTGGGAGACTTGAACCATGAAATACGGACTTTCTGTCAGACTAAAAGGCCATCATTTTTCTGACTCACAGTAATAGTAAGAATATGGGCTGGCCACCAAGGGAAGCCATGTATCTTGGTCTAAACAATGTCCCCTATACATATGGTCCTGCCATCTGGCATGATGCATTTAGACACAGTTTTGGAAAAGACTTTCATTTTCGAGGAATTACTGAGCCTTTTCTCTTCCTTTGAAGAGGAGGAAGTAGAGGAGGTGGAAGGTGCATGCATACTATACTGCCTGGAGGAAAATCAAAGCTTTCAGAAGAACTACACTCAGAGTTGGAAGATTTCAAATCATCTGTGCTATCAATGCTACACACTGAAGCACTGGAAGAGTCGGATTTCTTTTGACTTAGAGCCATTAAACAGAGAGATTGCTTTTGCTGCCCTTTTTGCCCAATGTCTGTGGTTTATCCTGCTCACCAGGCACATGCATTTCATTTGTGTCCTATACCTCACTGCTGGCCTCTTCAGGGCCTTTAGAGGGACTCTGATTTTCTGAAGGGACCTCACTTGCTGAGCAGGTAGAGGTGCAGTGAGACTGGGGCTTGGGTGCCATCTTGCCACTCCGCATTTTCTCAAGTCCTGTCTTCAGAGAAGAGTCATTTTCTTCATTCCTGTACCTTTGGGGTTTTAAATGAACCCAGGGCGGAAGGGAACCTGAGTTAGGAGTCTGGTATGGGATGTGCGAAATGGACTTTTGAATGTGCATTTTTGGAAGTAGAGGTTTCACTTTGCTTCTTTTGTGCCTTTTGTTTGGCGATTTTCAACACTTCGCGAGCTTTTGCGTGATCCATGTTCTTACTCTGGAGTACTTTTTTAGTGCTTAGTTAAGCTTTCAATGTGTTTGCCTGAGCAGAAACTTTTACTACTCGGCCCCTGCTGTGAGCAATACTGGCAACCTTCACCACAGCGTTTCTTTTCTGGCTCTCATGTTGGTTTTTCCCACCTACGTTATGGTCGGTTTTCAGTTTTTTGTTCACAGTAGTTACACTTTCATTTCTCCGTTTCTTATCTTCATATTTAGCAGAGTCACTTCCACTACTGCTACCTTTTCTAATGTCCTTTTTTCCAGCAACAACACTGTTTTTACATTTATCACACATGACTTGCCTGGGGTGTAGCTTGATAGCATTCATTATTGAAGTGGGTTCTTCCCTGTTCATTTCTCTTTTGGGTCGCTTAATTTTCCAAGGAGGTGGCTGAGGTAATTGATTGGTTATAGGTGTCCCTGATAAACAAAGGGGGAGGGTAAGGTGCTCCTTCATGGAAGAGAGGTGGAGGTTTAGAAATCCACAGGCTTTCAGCCAAGCTCAGCTTGGGAGGCGGGATAGAAGGGTCATCGGAAACAGCACCATTCACGTCACGCTTTACTTCTAGTAGTCCCCTCGTGGAATGTATTACTCTGGAGCAGCATGGCTTCCGGTTTATCCTTATATTCCCTTTGGGGAAATACTGTCACAGGGATCCCATGGGGCCCAAACCTTTTCGCGCTTTCCTTTTGCAGATTTTAAATTCAAATTCTCACATAATCACTGGCCTTCTTTCTATTTGATTCAAGAGCACACACACTACCGAGTGTGTGTCTCTCTCCCACTATTTAATACATCAGTAGAAAGCGCACTTGTCTTACTGCTTTCTAACCATAAACAACAAAAGTAAAAAAGTCCCAACCTAAATTTTTTTGTTTTTGTTTATGTTTTGACTATAGAGCACGAATGTGCACTTTCAGGAGAGAGACAGAGAGACAGAGAGGGAAAATGAGAAATCAACCCCCAGGAGGGATGGTCATGCTACAATCCCTTCTCTATTCTTCTCTCCAGATTTTGGACACACACAAGAAAAAAAAAGAAAAAAAAAAAACACTGGAGGTCAAACAATGTACAGAGAAACTATAAAGACTCCCATCTTTTCCCTTAAACATAATACTTCAATATGAATTTTATATAGCTTTTTTCACAAATGGGAAAAGATTCCTAAATTTTGATGGGAAGGCAAGGAGTTAAAATAAAACATACTAATAAGCCATTTCCAAACAGGTGAGATCCCATTAGAGTGTGTGTGCTGTTGCAGGAAACAGAATAGAGAACTGTGAATGGGAGTCTCTGCACTTCATATCTTTTGGACAGAGCCATGAGGAGCCCGGAGAAGAGCTTCTCCCCGAGGCGGAACGACAGGACGAGCGCGTCCCCAATGATGTGGTCCAGCGTGACCCGCACCTCCGGGCCGGAATCAGTTGCGACTGCTGCCCGTCGACCTCGCCATCCGGCACAGACACCTCAGTGGCGGTGACAGGGAGCGGGTCAGTGCCAGCCTCGCTACCAGGGGATGCGCTCTGTCTCCGGCTTGGCCACGCCGGCGCCCCTCTCCCCCCTCTCTGCAGCCACAGCCGCCTTTTCCTTCCTGGCTTCTCCCTCCTCCAACTCAGGCTGCAGCGGAGGCGGTGGCAGCGCTGCTTGGTTCCCCCCCAAATTCTACAAAGTTTTAAAGATGAGCTAACACCCATTCTACCCAAATGATTTCTAAAGATCCAAAAGAAATCAACCCTCCCAAATTCATTTTATGAAGTCTTTATTACCTTATTCTCTAAACAGAAAGGGACTTCCAAGAAAAAAAAAAACACCCTATAGACCAATATCTCTGATGAATATTGATGCAAAAATATTTGACAAGATACTAGCAATTTCTGTCTAACAACACATTAAAAAGGTTACAGACCACAATCAAGTAGGCTTTATTTCAGGGGTGCAAGTGTGGATCAACATAGACAAAACCATAAATGTAATACACCATAGTAACAGAAAGAAAAATAAAACCATATGATCATATGAATTTATGCAGAAAAAGCATTTGATAAATACAGTGTTTTTTAATGATTAAGAGTTTCAACCAAATTAGCATAGAAGGGACATTTCTCAGCACAATAATAACCATATATGAGAAACTCACGGCTACTATCATATTTAATTGGAAAAACTGAAAGCTTTTTCACCTGAAAATTGGAATAAAACAAGGTTCCCACTTTCTCCACTCCTCTTTAGCATAGCACTAGGAGGCCTAGCCATTGCATTCAGACAAGAGAATACAAAGAAAGGCACTCAAATAAGGAAAGAAGTAGTGAAATCATCTCTATTTGGAGATGACATGATTAAATACATAGAAAATCCAAAGAAATAATAGTAGAAAAGAAGCTTGTAGAAGTGATAAATGAATACAGTAAGGGGCAGGATGTCAAATCAATGTACAAAACTTACAGCTTTTCTATATGTGAACAGTGAGCATACTGAGGTAGAACTGAATAAAGCAATCCCATCTACAATAACTAGAAAAAGTATATGATACCTAAGAATAAATATAGCCAAAAAAGTAAAAGACATCAACAAGAAAAAATAGGAAAAACTAAAAACAAGAAATTGGAAATGACACACAAGAAAGGGAAAGGCATCTCTTGTTCCCAGATTGCAAGAATTAATATAATCAAAAGGCCAGTTTTACTCAAATTAATCTCCAAATTTAATGCAATACCAATAAAATTACCAGAGATGTTTAGAAAAACAATCACAAAATTTGTCTGTAATCATAAAACACCTCATATTGCCACAGCAATACTGTACAAGAAAGGTGGAGTAGGAGGTATCTTGCTCCCTGGCCCCCAAATATATTACAAAGCTGTAATAGTCAAAGCATTAAGGTATTTACAAAAAAAAAATGCATGTAGACCAATAGAACAGAATAGAAACCCAGAAGTAAAACTCAAAATATATAGCAACTGATTTTTGACAAAGGACACTTGACAATCTAGTGGGGTAAAGAAAATGTCTTTAGCAATTGGTGCCGGAAAACTGAGTATCTAATTTCAGAAAGAAATTTGCTAATACAAATCAACTCAAAATGAGTCAATGACCTAAAACTAATTCCTTAAGCTATAAAACTAGTGGTGAATAACATTCGGGAACTCTTAGAAACATCAGAGTAGGCAAAGACTTAAGATCCCCAAAGAATAGTCAATAATCCTAAAAATTAGACAAGTGGGATTTCATCATATTAATAAGTATTTGCACAGAAAAACAAACAAAAAAAAACCCAATAGTTAGATTGAATCTACAACCCATGCAACGAAAGAATATATTTACAAATTGTGCCTCAACTAAAAGACTAATAGCCAGAATGTACAGGGAGTTCAAGCAGCTTACCTGGAAAAACAAAATGAGATGAAACAACAACAACGAAACAATTAAAAGAACAAATGAGCTGAATAGACAACTCTCTAGGAAAGATATATGAACAGCCTAAAAGTATATGAAAAAATGTTCAACATCTCTTATTATAAAGGATATGCAAATCAACACCACAGTGATATACCATTTTAACCTCAGTCAAAATGAATAAGATTTAAAAAATAATTATAAGGACTGAAAAGGCTGTTGTGAAAAGGGGACTTTTCTACATTATTGGTGGAAATGTAAATTAGCACATCCATTGTGGAATATGGAGGTTTCTCAATGACCTAAAAATAGAACTATCATATGATCTACTAATTCCACTTCTTGGTATCTATGCAAAGGAAAGGAATATATTCAATAAGAAAAACACGTGTACACTGATGTTTTTCATGGCATTATTTGCAATTGCTTAAACCCAGAACCAACCCAAATGTACATGAACAGATAAATTAATTGAAAATGTGGCACATATACACTATGGGATTCTACTTAGCCATTAAAAAAAGAGATCCTGGCATTTGATAGACAGTGGCCAAATATAGAAGATTTACTTCTCGTGAAGCCAGTCAGATTGTATGTCCTCACTCAGTATATTTCATATGTCTGCACTCTATGGCAGAAACAGACTGAAAGGTATAGGAGTGTGGAGAGCAACCATGGATGCTAGAGACAGTGTGGGAGGAGAGTGGGAAATGGAAGGGGAAAGGGAATCATGGGGAAGAGGAAAGAAGCCAAACATTTAAGGGACACAAAAATGGAAAATAATTTGTTGATGTGTAGGGTAATATTTTTTACTAGACTAGTACGTGGCATTGTGCTAAGAAGATTCCCTTTGTATACTGTAATGATATACAGTGATGGAATGTATAAATAAATAAACAATATCTTTGGCAAAAGGAAAGAAAAACCTACATGGTCTTAGGTTTGATGATTAGTTTTTAGATACATTAGGAAAAGTCAGTCCGTAAAACAAACCAACTGATAAAATTTAAAATGTGTGCTCTGTAAATAATACTATTAAGAGGACAAAAAACAGAATCCACATGCTGTAACAGTGCAGCATTCTTCAGTGCTAATGCTGAAAGCCAAATGGCAGACCAGGATTTGGTTTCTGAATCAACTTGTACACTTAGGATATGCCCATGATTGTCACTGGCCTGCTGGAAGGTTGAAGGAAGGACCCTGTCGGGGATGCTTATCCTCTCTCAATAGATAATGTTAAAGAAGAAAAGCCACAGACTTGGAGAAAAGATTTAGAAAACACATTTGAAAAAGGACTTTAGAGGCCAGCAGTTAGTGTAATGGCTATGTCACTGGACTCCCACGTAGTCGACCGCAGTTCGAGTCCCGGACCTGGTGGCTTGAACTCACGCCGGGTGCATGCGCATGCATGCCCAAGATCCCGAAAGGAGAAAGGATGGTGGCGTGGCCATCCTCCCTGGGGGGTGATTTCTCACTTTCTATCTCTGTCTGTCTGGCAAGCGCACGTGCCCTATAGCAAAAACCCCTCCAAAAAAACCAAAATAGGTAAAAAAAGGACTTTAATGCAAAATATATTTAAAAAAAAACACTCTGAAACTCAATGAGAAGAAAAGAAAAAATTAAAATCAGTAGGGTCAATCACATTCTCTAGTGGAAGCCGGATTCAATATGGCCAGCAATAGTTTGAATTATGGCCCCTGTGACGTGAAGCAAGCCAAGCACATATGTATGTCCCAAATTATGATAGGATGGAAAAATAAAGAGATTGCAGGATGGGGCTTACTTTCTCCTAGTTATTTTGCCTCTTTGTCTCTGCCTTGAAAGTCCACACTGTTCTGGCCATTAAAAAAGTAAAGATGTGAATCAAGGGACCAGCAGTTAGTGTAATGGCTATGTCACTGGACTCCCATGTAGTCGACCGTGGTTCGAGTTCCAAACTCGAATGCTTAAACTCATGCTGGGCGAGTGTGCGTGTGTGCCCAAGATCTTGAGAGGAGAACGGAGGAGAAGGAATTGCAGTGTGGCCATTCCCCCTGAGAGGTGATTTCTCGCTTTCTGTCTCGCTGTCTCTCTCTGTCTCTCTGCCGAGCACATGGACCCTATAGCAAAACCTCTAAAAAAAAAAAAAAAAGAATAACAACAACAACAAAATAGATGTGAATCAATATCTATAGATACATTACCAGAGAAAATATACAGATGGAAAATATGCATAGAAAATTATATTCATCAATTCTTCTCATTAAGGAAAAGCATTCATTTCTTTATATACCAACACTAGTTTCCACTTGCTATTTACATCCTAGTTGGTGTGAAAGGTATATCTCATTGTGGCTTTCTTTTCATTTACCTAATTGCTAGTGATTTTGAGCATCTTTTCATGTACTTATTGACAGTGGATTTTAAAATAATTTCTTAGGTATAACATCAAAAGGACAAAACACAAAAGAAAAATAGATAAATTGGACTTCATCAAAACTAAAACATCTTGACATTAAAGGACACTTTAAGAATGTGAGAGGAAGACAAGCCCTGTAGCTTAGTCAGTAACATGTCACTCTGAAATACTGGAATCACATATAATATTGGAGTTTGGATTCCTGGTTAACCTGAAATGCTCTAGGTCCACATGTGATCCTGAGTAACTAGAAAACTGAAGTTGCGGCATGACAAGAACATGTTAATGACACCTCTTTCTCAAAAAAGAAGATTTAAAAAAAATTAAGAAATGAAATGAAAAGAAATGGAATAAGAGACACAAATGCACGTGAAATACCTGATAATGGTCTACTATTCTTAATAGCTAAATAACTATCACAACTTACAAAGTAACAAATACTCAATTCAAAAATGGGGGCAGAAGATCTAAATAAACTTCTTAAAAACAATACAAAGAAATAACACACAAAAGTTTGCTCAACATCACCAACCAATAAAAAAATATAAGTTATAAAGTTCAGTGAGAGAACTCTTCACACTTATTTAATGTTTTTTATCAATTAAAAAACAAAAACCAAAACAAAAATGACAGAAACTAAAACTAAAGACAGAAACTTAAAATCGTTGGCACAAAAGTGAAGAAATGCAAACAATGCTTATGGGAATGTAAAATGGTCCAGCAACTGTCACAAACAGTTTGTTGGTTCTACAAAAAGTTAACCATTACATTAGCATATTAGCATAAGATCCAACAATTCTAGCTTTAAATATATATGCTAAAGAATTGAAAAGGTACTTATAAAAAATGGGTACTAATGATTATAGTAGCACTATTAACAAAGGCAAAAACAGTGGGAATAACCCACTGGAAGTCCTCGCCAATGCAATAAAAAAAAGAGGACAAAATAAAAGACATTCAAATAGGAAAAGAAGAGGTGAAACTCTCTTCTGTTCGCAGATTACATGATTGTATATATAGGAGACCCAACAGTATCTATGAAAAAATTTCTGGAGGTAACACATGAATATGGTAAAGTTGCAGGATACAAAATCAACTTAATAGAAATCTATAACATTTCTATATACGAACAGCAGGCAGACTGATATAGAACTGAAAAAAAAATTCCATTTACCATAGTCACAAAAAGTGTAAAATACCTATGAATAAATCTAACCAAAGAAGTTAAAGACCTCCACAAGTAACAGTATAAGAAGCTAAAAAAAGAAATTGAAAATGACACAAAAAAATGGAAGGACGTCCCGTGTTCCTGTATTGGAAGAATTAATGTAATTAAAATGGGAATTCTACCCAAATTACATATATAATGGAATACCAATCAAAGTACCAGACACATTTTTCACAAATCTAGAAAAGACAATCAGAAAATTTATCTGGAATCTTAAACGACCTCGTATTGCCAAAGCAATCTTGCACAAGAGGAGTGGAATGGGCATCTCACTCCCAGACCCCAAAATATACTATAAGGCTGTTTTAATCAAAACAGCATGGTACTAGCACAGAAACTGACATGTGGACCAATGCAATAGAATAGAGTTCCCAGAAATAAACTCCCAAACATACAGTCAACTGATTTTTGACAAAGGTTACCAGTCAATCCAGTGGGAAAAGGAAAATCTCTTCAGCAAAGGGTGCTAGAAAAACTGGATATCCACCTGCAGAAAGGTTAATCTGAACCCCTACCTGTCAACTATAAAGCTTCTCCTGGAAAACACTTGGGAAACTCTGGGAGACATTGGGGTAGTCAAAGACTTCTTTAATAAGACCTCAAAAGCACAGTAAATAATCCTCAAAATAGACAAGTGGGATTACATCAGACCAAGAACTTTTTGCACAGCAAAAGACACAGTAATTCATGTGAATTGGCAGCCTTTAGAATGGGAAAATATTTTTGTAAACTATGCATCAGATAAGGGATTGATAATAAGAATACACAAGGAACTCAAGCAGCTGTCTCGAATAAAGATGATTAACCTTATTAAAAGATGGGAGAATGAGTTGAAAACAATCACTCTCTAAGGAAGTCATACAAGTAGCCAAAAGACATATGAAAAAAATCCTCATCATCCCTCATTGTAAGGGAGATGAAGATGAAAACCACAATGAGATACAACCTAGCCCCAGTCAAAATGACAAAGATAAAAAATAATGATAAGTGCTGGCAAGGCTGTGGTGAAAGGGGAACTCTCCTACACTGCTTGTGGGAATGTAAATTGGTCCAGCCACTGTGGAGAACAATTTGGAGATTCCTCAAAGACATACAAATAGAAATACCATATAATCCAGCCATTCCACCTTTTGATATCTATCCAAAGGACAAAAGAATTCTTAATTGGAAGAGTGCTTGCACACCCATGTTTATTGTGGCATTATTCACAATTGCTAGTACATGGAACCAACCCTAAGGCCCAAGAACAGATGAATGGATTGAAAAACTGTGACACATATACTCTATGGAATACTACTCAGCCATTAAAAAAAAAAAAAAAAAAAAAACATATACTCTATGGAATACTACTCAGCCATTAAAAAAAAAAAAAAAACTAACTTTTAACAGAAAGTGAATAAATATGGAAGATGTACTGCTGAGTGAAGCAAGCCAAATACATAGTGTTTGACTCTATGACTGAAATTGAAAGTCTAAAGGTTATAGAAACTAAGCTAATGGTTATGAATACCAAATACAGAGTGGGAAGATGATGAGTGAAGGAGGAGAATCTGAGGAACGACATTAAGGAGAAAAATAGAGAGGCAAGGCATTTATGGGACAAAGAAATGGATTATTATCTATTGAAAATAACTTTCTAGTATGATTAACTTGATAGATGAGAAATGTACACGTGTTGGAATATTCACTTAGTAAGCTAAGTATCGTGATTGAATGTGTAAAAGAAATATGAATAAAAAGGTAATTTTAAAAAGAAAGCAAAACATAAAAATCATTTAAAAAAATGGTAACAGTTCTTGGGACCAGTATATGGTATAGTGTTTATGTTACTGTACTCCTAATTAATTTACCATGGTTCCAGTCCTGGACTTGGCAGCCTCACCCTCATGCTGGGTGTGTGTGTGCATGTCTGCCCAAAAATTCCCAAGAAGAGAATGGAGAAGAGATTGCATCGTGATTATCCATCCTGAAGGGGTGATTTCTTCTGTTAAGCACACGTACCCTATAGCAAAAATATCTCTCTAAAATAAAGAAAGTTCTTTGACACTTGATCTGCAGATTCTTCAGAACCATAACCAAATACCCAGAAGAGACATTAAAAAGTATTTTAGCTTGAGATAGATAACATAAGATTGGAAAAACAATTAATGTGAAAGAACTTACAAATATGAACCTAAACACTTACCATAAAGCCACAGTAATAGAGTGTGACATTGATGAAGGAATAGAAGAGTATAGACCCAAGTAAATATAGTTCATTGACTGTATCAAAGGGACAAGGTCAATTTAATGGAGAAAGGAAAGTGTGACTCACAAATGGCAACAGAACAATGGCAAACCATATAGAAAAGGAGAGCATAGATACAAACTCTAGTTTACTCAAAAGTTGACTCAAACTAGTTCATAAATTTTCAAATATAAACTTGAAAAAGATGTAGAAGAAAACACAGAAGAGTCTCTGAGCCACCTTCAGTTGAGAGTTCTCCTGGTTTTAGAATTTTTTTTTCTCTCAAATTTTGTTAGATTAAGAAAACAAAAAGAAGAAGAAGCCTTTAAGGAGCAGAAACCTTCACCATCAAGGGAGAAAGTGAGTGTAGCACGATTAGGCCTTAAACCCATGCTACTGCTTCCTGTTCCACCCAGGTAGACCCCTATAATTCCTGTGCCTAAACCATAGGCCTCAATGGTAAAAACCAGTGCCAGCAAGGGAGAGTGAGTACAATGGGATCATGCCTTAGAATACATACTAATGCATCTTGCCCTATCTAATTGTACTCTGAGAATTCATAGTTTGCTGAACCATGTGCTATGTTCACCATGCACTGTGACATCTACTTCCTCCTTCAGTTGAATCTCCCTAGCTCAGCTCCAGGTGCATCTGATCCTGAAAAACTGGGAAATAAACCAACACCTAAACTGAACATATACACTGTTGTCTGATTGAAATACTAGGCCTTCTCTGAAGAACACAGCTGAGAAGTAGAGCTCTTCTACCCCCAGCACTACAGAATAAACCATGAAATCAACCATAAGAAATTAGGAAATATATATGGAAATCTCTCTCTTTCAAAGGAAAAGAACAACTTCTCTTTGTTTTCTATAGACAGCACAGTAGACTTTGAGGAAACATTAGAAAAAGAATCTATAATATTCATAGCGACACAACCTAATGAGATGCAAGAAAAAGAGACAACAAACTCCAAGAGATAAAGAAATCCTTCCACAAGTTTAAGGAGGAGATAAACATCATTTAAAAAAATAAAAGAATAAAATAGAACAGTTCAAAATGAAGGCCATGATACAGGAATGAAAACCTCCCTTGAAGGTATTAACAGCAGATTACATCATCCACATTGACTCTCAGATCTAGAAAACAAAGTCTTTGATTTAGACAAAGCCACCAAAAAGGATAAAAAAGGCAACCAGGAAAAAACTGAGGATAACATACAGGACATACCAGATACCATTAAACTCCCAACTAACCAAATAATTGGTATCCCAGACTGATGAATATTATAAGGGCAACTAAAATCTATTCAATTAAATACTTGCAGAAAATGTTCCAAACCTAGAGAAATATTCCAATATCCAGACACAATAAATATGAAGGACCTCAAATAGAAACAACATAGAAGATCCTCCCACAACACATTATAGACAGAATGGTCAAAATCACAGACAAGGTTCTAAAAATGATGAGATAAATGTCAAGTTACTTACAAAGGTTATCCCATTTAGGTTAACATCAGGTCTCTCAACAGAAAATACAAGGAAGGAAAGAATATATACAACACACCAAAAGAAAAACAATTTCAACCAAGAATACTATAACTGTCAAGATTATTTTTTCAAGTGAAAAAAAAAAGATAAAAAAACATTCTCAGAGAAACGAAGTCTGAAAGAATTTAACATTAGATCATCTCTTCCAAAACTACTGAAGGGAGTACTATACCAGGAAAACTAAAAAGAGATAGAGAGCAATAAAGAACTCCCCCCTCGGGAACCAGCAGTTACCATAATGGCTATGTCACTGGACTCCCACGTAATCGACTGCGGTTCACGTCCCGGACCTGGTGGCTTAAAACTCATGCCGGGCACATGTGCGTGTGTGCCCAAGATCCCAAGAGGAGAATGGAGGAGAAGGGATTGCGGTGTGACCATCCCCCATGGGGGGTGATTTCTCACTTTCTGTCTCTCTGTCTCTCTCTGTCTGGCGAGTGCACGCGCCCTACAGCAAAAACATCTCAAAAAAAAAAAAAAATAAAAAGAACCTCCCCTCAAAAAAAAGGCTAACAAAATGGCAGAGACAAGTTTGCAAATACTCACTATAATATTAAATGTTAACATATTGAAATGATCACCTTGTAAGCTAAATAATGTGATTGAATGTATTTAAAAAATGTAGAAAAATAAATAAAATAAAATAAAATATTTTTACAAAAGAAAAAAAAATTAAGTGTTAATAGATTAAATTCTCCAATGAAAACACTCGGGACCAGCAGTTAGCATAATGGTTATATCGCTGGACTCCCATGTAGTCAACTGCGGTTTGAGTCCCGGACCCAGTGGCTTAAAACTCATGCCGGGCACGTGTGCGTGCTTGCCCAAGAACTCAAGAGGAAAATGGACGAGAAGGGATTGTGGCATGGCCATTCCCCCTGGGGGGTGATTTCTTGCTTTCTGTCTCTCTGTTTCTGTCTGTCTGGTGAGCACATGCGTCCAATAGCAAAAACCTCTCCAAAAAACAAAAACAAAAACAAAAACAAAACAAACAAACAAACAAAAAACACTTGAACAGGCTGGGGAAAAAAAAAAAGCATAAAACTTCTATTTGTGATCTACAAGAAATGCTCCTTGTAGATAAAACATACATAGATTAAAAGTGAAGGATAGGAAAAAGATACTTCATGGTAATGGAAATCAAAATAAGTCTGGAATTGCAATAATGATATTAGACGAAATAGACCTTAAGACAGAAATCTTAGAAAGAGATAACAGTACATTGTATGAAAAGTGCAAATTCAAGAAGAAAATATAACACTTTTAAATATCTATGGGCCCAACATTGGGAGCAAACAAATATGTGGAAAAAAGACTTCTAGATCAAAAAAGAGGGAATGATTGCAACACACTAATCTTTGGGAATTTCAATACTCGACTATCATCTTTGGGCGAATCATCTAGACAAAAAATGAGCAGAGATACTGCATGTAAATGATACCATAAATGGACATGACAGACGTCTATATAACTTCCCACCAAAAGGCAACAAAATATTCATTTTCTCACCCCACATACAACTTTTTTGAAGAATGACCACATGATAGGGCACAAAACAAGCATTTACAAATTCAAAAGCATAGAAACTATGTATAGCATCTTTTCTGACCATGATGGAATTAAACAACATTAGTTTCTAAAAAATCCCTTGAAAATTAACAAACATATCGAAACTAAGCAGCCAATTCTTGAATGACTTTATAACTACTGAAGAAACTGAGACTTAAAACAAAAGATTCATTGAATCCAGTGACATGAGATACCAGAACATGTTTACATGACCTATGGGACACAGCAAAAGCAATCATAAGAGGAAAGTGCAATTAGTGTTCAAAAAAAAAAATTGGAAAGATGGCAAGTAGACAAGCAAATAACATGCTTCAGGTAAGTGAAAAAACAAACAAAAAATCTCAAAAATGCAAGGAGAAAAAAATAAGATTCAAGCAGAAAAAAATGAAATAGAAAATAAACGAATGCTATAGAAGATAAGTGAAACCAAAAGCTGGTTCTTTGAAAAGATAAACTAAATTGGCACACCATCATTTAAACTAATTGAGAAGAGGAGAGAAAAGAATCAGATAAATTAAATCAGCAATAAAACAAGCAGTATTATAACAGACATAAGAGAAATACAAGATCATTAGTAAGTAAATAGAGAGGCAAAGCATTTATGTGACAAAGAAATGGGTTATCTGTTGACGATAACTTTATAGTGTTGTCAACTGGACTGGTGAGAAATGTAGGCATGTTGAAATACTTTGTTAGCTAAATAATGTAATTGAATGTATAAAAGAAATTAAAATAAAATAATATTTGAATAAAAAATGAGTAAGGAAAATAAGGAAGATGAATATGAAGAAGAGGAGGAAGATGAAGAGGATGAAGATCATGAATAAGTTGCCTTTTTCTTGTCTATAAAGCATTTAACACCCCTGTACACAACTCTCTTCTTTAAAAGAAAAATAAAAATGTAAGGATATAAAAAAAAGGACTATGAGCAATTATATGCCTATTTGTTGGCATATAATAGAACACTAACGAGCAATGAGATTGTATCAGTAATAAAGCTTCCCAATATAGAAAAGCTCAGGTGCTGATGACTTCAATTTTGAATTGTGCAGTTTTTTTTTTAAATTTTTAAGTTTACACTTAATCACCTCTTTACAGTGTACAGCATTTTTTTTCCAACACAAGTAATATGCATGTCAGTCAAGCCAAAGATATTACTCTACAACATATCATCAGCAAATTGCTTCTCATTTTTTATCAATTAAGTATATTGTTACTTTTTTCCCCTTTCCCTTTTCTCTCTTCAATACTAAACTTTTTTCTCCATATTTTATTGATTCATAAAATACTTTAAACTATAGACAAAGCTAGAATCTAGTGACAAGTGCACTGTAATTTTCTTTTGAAACATTTTCAAAATTAATTTACATTCATTTCCTGAGAATCATCACAGCATACAAATGTGATTTGCCATCCAGAATATACTGCATAGTGGCTTAATCATACATGTTATCAGCAATAATTTTTTATTTCTAGTTTCTTATTTCTTCCCCTCTGCCATTTTTCACCCTCCTCCCACACTATCTCAGGTGTCCACAGCTGTTTTTGATTCCTTTTTTCCCCAACATTTTATTGATTCCCAAAGTTTCTTTCTTTATTTAATATTTACCTAATTTTATTTATTCATTCATGTTTAAATTTGACCAGAGAGAAACACAGAGAAAGAAAAAAGGGAAAGTGAGAAAGTAAGCCAACAGGTCTAGGACTTGAACTGTGGTCAACCACGTGGAACTAGAATCTAGGGTCTTAGTCGCCATGCCACCTGTTGGTTCCCATAAGATATCTTAAATAATCAATGTTAAATAATCAAATGTTCAATAGCAAGTTTAGCTGGTATAAATATATCTGTGTGTGCATGTCTGACTTTAGGCATGAAACTTTTGAGTATAATGAATATACTATAAGGTAGCATCTGGCTGACACTATACAGCTTGCTATGGTCATTAGAAAGGTATTGTTAAGTATAAATTTTAATTTAAAGAAAAGTAGTTTTAGCTATAATAAATCAAAGAAATCTTAAGGAACTTCACTTAAACCTTAAAGCCAGGAAACAGGTTAGGATTCTGTTCAAATAACAGGTGCATGAACCTATTGGCAGCTCAAGACAGGACAAACTGGAAAACAAAATCTAGAAGAAAATTAGCAATGTTTTATTCAAAAGTCATAAAATTCTGTTTCTTTTTAAAAATTTATTTATTTTTTTATTTCATTTTCTTCCATACAATCAATCACATTATTATTTGTCTTACAAAATGGAAATTTTAACTGGTGAACATTTCTCCCTAGTACTGTTGATAAAACTATGAAATATCTTCAACAGATAACCACATCTCTTTGTGCCATTAATGCTTTTCCTTCCTGTCCCTCCCCCAAATGTCCTTCCTCAGACCTTCCTCTTTCACACACTATTTCTGGTATTTACACCTATATACTGACTTTCTATATCCTTTAGACAATTAGTTTCAGTCATAGAGTGCAGACACTTGGTATATATTAAGTGGGGACATACAATACCTCTCCTTCATAGCATGGCTTGCTTCACGCAGCAGTAAGTCTTCCATATTCATCCACTTCCCGTCAAAAGCATTGTTTCATTGTTTTATATGGATGAATAGTATTCCATTGAGTATATGTGCCACAGTTTTTCTAACCATTCGTCGTGGGCATTTGGGTCGTTTCCATGACAGCAATCGTGAAAAGTGCTTCCATAAACATCAATGTGCAAGCACTTTTCCATTTAAGTATTCTTCTGTCCTTTGGGTAGATACCAAGGAGTGGGATTGCTGGATCATATGGTAGATCTATTTGTAGATTTTTGAGGAATCTCCAAATTGTTCTCCACAGTGATTGGAACAATTTACATTCCCACCAGCAGTGTAAGAGAGTTCCCTTTTCACTATACCCCTACCAGCACTTATAATTTTTCTTTTTTAATCTTAAACATTCTGACTGGGGTTTGGTGATATCTCATTGTTGTTTTGATCGGCATTTCTCTTACAATGAGGGATGTTCAGCATTTTTTCATATGCCTTTTTGT
>NW_006203335.1:0-1031 GCF_000334495.1 Tupaia belangeri chinensis | reverse complement strand
AAAACAAAACAAACAAACAAACAAAAAACACTTGAACAGGCTGGGGAAAAAAAAAAAGCATAAAACTTCTATTTGTGATCTACAAGAAATGCTCCTTGTAGATAAAACATACATAGATTAAAAGTGAAGGATAGGAAAAAGATACTTCATGGTAATGGAAATCAAAATAAGTCTGGAATTGCAATAATGATATTAGACGAAATAGACCTTAAGACAGAAATCTTAGAAAGAGATAACAGTACATTGTATGAAAAGTGCAAATTCAAGAAGAAAATATAACACTTTTAAATATCTATGGGCCCAACATTGGGAGCAAACAAATATGTGGAAAAAAGACTTCTAGATCAAAAAAGAGGGAATGATTGCAACACACTAATCTTTGGGAATTTCAATACTCGACTATCATCTTTGGGCGAATCATCTAGACAAAAAATGAGCAGAGATACTGCATGTAAATGATACCATAAATGGACATGACAGACGTCTATATAACTTCCCACCAAAAGGCAACAAAATATTCATTTTCTCACCCCACATACAACTTTTTTGAAGAATGACCACATGATAGGGCACAAAACAAGCATTTACAAATTCAAAAGCATAGAAACTATGTATAGCATCTTTTCTGACCATGATGGAATTAAACAACATTAGTTTCTAAAAAATCCCTTGAAAATTAACAAACATATCGAAACTAAGCAGCCAATTCTTGAATGACTTTATAACTACTGAAGAAACTGAGACTTAAAACAAAAGATTCATTGAATCCAGTGACATGAGATACCAGAACATGTTTACATGACCTATGGGACACAGCAAAAGCAATCATAAGAGGAAAGTGCAATTAGTGTTCAAAAAAAAAATTGGAAAGATGGCAAGTAGACAAGCAAATAACATGCTTCAGGTAAGTGAAAAAACAAACAAAAAATCTCAAAAATGCAAGGAGAAAAAAATAAGATTCAAGCAGAAAAAAATGAAATAGAAAATAAACGAATGCTATAGAAGATAAGTGAAACCAAAAGCTGGTTCTT
>NW_006203334.1:1214-1466 GCF_000334495.1 Tupaia belangeri chinensis | reverse complement strand
TTTAGAGAGAGATATTTTTGCTATAGGGCCTTTGCACTTTTTAGAGAGAGATATTTTTGCTATAGGGCCTTTGCACTTACCAGCAGAGCAGAGAGAGACAGAGAGACAGAAAATGAGAAATAACCTCCTGGGAGGATGGCCATGCTGCAATCCCTTTTCCTCCATTCTCAGGACCTGGGGCATGCATGTACACATGTCCAGAATGAGTTTCAAGCCTCCAGGTCTGGGACTTGAGCTGTGGTTGGTCTGTGG
>NW_006203334.1:850-1161 GCF_000334495.1 Tupaia belangeri chinensis | reverse complement strand
AATGGATCCAGGACTCAACCCGGGGTTGGCTATGTGGAAGTCCTGTGATGTAAGCTTTACGCCATCTGATGCTACGTGCCCCCAGTTATCTTACAAGCATTTCATAGCTTCAGCTTTTAAATTTAGATCTTTGATCCATTTTGAACTAAAGTTTTAAGAGTGTAAGTTAAGGGTCAAATTTTACCTTTTTTTTTTTTTCTTATGTGAATATCCAGCATGTTTGTGCCTTTTCCTAGTACCATTTGTTATGAACTATTCTTTCTCTATCGAATGGTTTTGGCACTCTGTTAGAAATTAATTGAAGGTATACG
>NW_006203334.1:0-658 GCF_000334495.1 Tupaia belangeri chinensis | reverse complement strand
TAAGGGTATTTCAGGCAGGATATGGACAGGGATTCATTAATAGTATACAACAACTTTCAAACTCTCTTCTTTAATGGACAAACAAAATTAGAAAGCCACTATAAAACTCAATAAAGTTTCATTTGATGCTCTGAACAGAGAAAGTTTAGAGTGAGGTTTGACATTTCACATTTAGCATGTTGTTTAACAACTTTTCACAAGTTGGCCATGACTTTTGGGAAACAAAAATAGTAGAATTATTAATCTGTAGATCCAACAATATAGAAAAGGAACTGCTGCTCTTTTGAAGGATGTCATCTTAATGTCATTGGAAAATCCAGCTTGCCTGACACACTGGTAACCAATTTTTTGTGGTCCCAACAGGTATCTATCTAGTTTAGGGAGTTAAGTCTATGCCGAAGGCAGAGAGAGAGGACATAAAAGCAAATTTTAAGTTTTCCACACCACAAGGCATCTGTGCCAAGGTGGCTATGTGTGACAGGGAATCTCTCCTTTTGGAAGACAAGAGGAATTCTCTCAAAACTAAAAGGGAAAGACATTCAAATCAATCCAGTTTCAGAGACATTCTATTAGTGCCAAATGCCCCTTCCCCCAAAAACAACAATGAAGTCTTAACAGACTTTGTGATTAAAATACCAAGATATCCTATATTTCTTTA
>NW_006203333.1:0-750 GCF_000334495.1 Tupaia belangeri chinensis | reverse complement strand
AAAAAAAAATGCGTATCTGATGACCACAGTAGGCTATACAGCCCCAGCTAAGTACTACTTTAAAAAAAAAATGCGTATCTGATGACCACAGTAGGCTATACAGCCCCAGCTAAGTACTACTTTAAGTACTACTTTATAGTATGTTCATTCTGCTCTCTGAGGTTTATGCCTAAAGTCACACTTGGGTTCATGTATATGTATATATCAGCTGCGCTTGCTATTGCAAATATTTAGACTAATTAAGTTCATTAGCAAATCAATTAAATGGGGGAAAAGACATAGAAAGCAACCATGAACACCAGAGACAATGTGGAAGGAGGGTGGAACATGGCAGAGGGGGAGGGGGTGAGGGATAGGGAATCAAGGATGGCCAAAAAAAAAAAAGACAAAATATACAAGACATACGAAAATTATTTGTTGATAACATGAATGTTGATGAGCTTGATTGAGCCAATATACAGTGTATTTTAGATGGAAAATTCATTTTGTGTGCTGTAATGATGTATAGTGAATTAATGTAAAAAAGTTTAAAGGAAAAAAATTTTTAAAAAGTAATATGAAGATCTTTCCATGTATTTTATGAACAGTGAATTTTTTTCTGAATTACCTAAATACAATTTAAAATTTTGTTGATTTGTTAACAGATTAACTCAACCCATAGAACAACTCTTGTTTTAGAAATAACTATCCTTGGTGCCAGCAGGTAGCATGATGGTAAGGTGCTGGACTTCCACATGGCCAAATACAGTT
>NW_006203332.1:0-1234 GCF_000334495.1 Tupaia belangeri chinensis | reverse complement strand
ACAATTGGGAATAATGCTGCCATAAACATGAGTATGCAAGTGTCTTTCTGACTGAGAGTTTAATCCCAAAGAAATTAGATTTTAATGATCTATTCCAAGTTACTATCTGAATCCCCACAAGCTCCAGGAACGCTAGAGTTGCCAAGCACTCCCTAGGGGGATGGCCACGCTACAATCCCTTTTCTTCTATTCTCCTTTTGGAATCTTGGGCACACATGCACATGTGCCTGGCTTGAGTTTTATGCTGCCAGGTTTGGGACTCAAATCTCAGTTGACTATATGTAAGTCCAGTGATGTAACCATTAAGGTATCTTCTGGTCTCCTGACTAAGGGTTTTCTTATCCTTTGGGTAATACCCAGGAAAGGTATTACTGAGTTGAATAATAATTCTATTTGCAGGTTCTTTAGGAATCTCTATATTATTCTCCACAGGGACTGTACCAATTTACATTCCCACCAACAGTGTAGGAGTGTTTCCTTTTCACCAACAGCCTTGCCAACACTTGTTGTTCTTTAATTAATTAATTAATTGATTGATTGATTAATTTCATGTTCAATCGCTGTGTATCATTACAGCATACCAAATGAATTTTTTCCATCATGAATACACTGTATTTTAGTTAAGTCAAAGATATTACCATATATTTTATCACCAACAAATAATCCCTCCCTCTTCCTCACCTACTTTCCATCCTCCTCCTCCTCCTATGCAGTCTCTAGTAGAACTAACTTTTAAAATATATTTGCTCTTTCTATGTGGGGTTAGAAAATATAACCCAAGAAATTTACTTTACCTGTTATACTCTTAAGTGTGTATATAATATGGGAATTTCTCTCTCCTCAAAGTTTCTAAACTAATCTAGAGGCTCTGGACTGCCAGGAAGAGACCAGTTTTTAATGAGCTGTGAAGTTGGAACACTAAGTCCAGAACTAGGCCACCTTTCCTGGGAGAACCGTGTAGGCGTTGACTTCATATATAAAGCCAGTCTTTACTTCTTAATGGTAGGCCTGTCATAGCTGATTAAACAAGTATCACTCCTTAATATGACATATAAACTCCATAATATGATTATTTTCCCCAATCAATTTATTTGTTTATGTCTTGGCAAGTAGGAACACACATACTTAGTACACTTATGCAAATAAATATACTATCATGAAAAATAACAAGACCCAGTACAAATATTTATATTCTGATTAATCAGTGAGAATCAGATACCATTTTTTTTTAAAA
>NW_006203331.1:0-3250 GCF_000334495.1 Tupaia belangeri chinensis | reverse complement strand
GCCATGGGCCTGGCCCGACAAGTAACACAAATATTAAGTTTTTTTTTTTTAAGAGGTTTCCCCATTGGGCACATGTGCTCACCGGACATGCACTTGGAGAGAGACAGAGACAGTGAGAGGGAAAGTGAAAAATCACCCCCTGAAGGGGGATGGCCACAATGCAGTCCCTTCTCCATTCTCCTCCTGGGATCTCGGGCACATGAGCACACGCATCTGGGGTAATTTTCAAACTACCAACTCCAGGAATTGAACCGTGGTCAAGCACGTGGGATTCCAGTGCCTTAACCACTATACCATCTGCTGGCCCTAGTAACACAAACTTTAAAACACTCCTAGCTACACTGCATTGCTGTCATCACACGGCATCTGCCCTTGGGTAAAAAAAGTCCTAGGGAAGGCAGGCCAAGATTGACGTCCTTCCTTCCGCAGTTTGTCCTGGGCGATCACCTGCAGCTTCACCACAGGTGCATGTCTAACCCTTATACGTCGTCTTGCAGTGCAAACTGGTACATCGGCCATGGTAATCGGGTGAAAAATGTGCATGACTTAAACACATCCGTACACACTACTGTTAAGTCAGCTGGAAGGGTCTATCCACCTAATAACAGTGTAACGTTGTCACCATAGGGAATGGTGGTCCGTACATGTCAGACTCAGTCCTGGCTATAGCATGCCAGAAGCCTCTTTAAACCAAATCCCATATTTATCAGCAATTGAATAGGACTTGAACTCATAGTCATAAAATGTGTACATTGTCATATACCATTTAATACTATGTCTATGCTACCTCCTTTGCTGTACAGAATTTATTGTAAAAGGATATTGGCAGGGGGACAGCAGGTGACATGTTGGTTAAGGTGTTGTAATCCCACACGGCCAACCACAATTTGAGTCCTGGATCCGGCAGCTTGCTTTTTCCCTTTCTCTTTCTCTCTGTCTCTCTCTCTCTCCCCTCTCTCATTCTCTCTTTCTCTTTCTGTCTATCTCTCTCTGGTGAGTATGCATGCACTATAGCAAAATTTTTAAAAAGAATAATAGTAAAAACAAAAATTAAATAATTCTTTTACAATCTCTTGGCAAATTCTAGCGTAATTCTTGATTTATTATGACACATCAAAATCATGCATACCCACTCTACAGTTTGGTGTTTAAGAGCATGAATCTGGGGACCAGCAGAGAGCTTAATGGTTATGCCTCTGGACTCCTATATGGCTAATCATGGTTTGAATCCTGGAGACAGAGACAGTGAGAGGGAAAGTGAAAAATCACTCCCTGAAGGGTGATGGCCACAATGCAGTCCCTTCTCCATTCTCCTCCTGGGATCTCGGGCACATGAGCACACGCATCTGGGGTAATTTTCAAACTACCAACTCCAGGAATTGAACCGTGGTCACGCACGTGGGATTCCAGTGCCTTAACCACTATACCATCTGCTGGCCCTAGTAACACAAACTTTAAAACACTCCTAGCTACACTGCATTGCTGTCATCACACGGCATCTGCCCTTGGGTAAAAAAAGTCCTAGGGAAGGCAGGCCAAGATTGAGGTCCTTCCTTCCGCAGTTTGTCCTGGGCGATCACCTGCAGCTTCACCACAGGTGCATGTCTAACCCTTATATGTCGTCTTGCGGTGCAAACTGGTACATCGGCCATGGTAATCGGGTGAAAAATGTGCATGACTTAAACACATCCGTACACACTACTGTTAAGTCAGCTGGAAGGGTCTATCCACCTAATAACAGTGTAACGTTGTCACCATAGGGAATGGTGGTCCGTACATGTCAGACTCAGTCCTGGCTATAGCATGCCAGAAGCCTCTTTAAACCAAATCCCATATTTATCAGCAATTGAATAGGACTTGAACTCATAGTCATAAAATGTGTACATTGTCATATACCATTTAATACTATGTCTATGCTACCTCCTTTGCTGTACAAAATTTATTGTAAAAGGATATTGGCAGGGAGACAGCAGGTGACATGTTGGTTAAGGTGTTGTAATCCCACACGGCCAACCGCAATTTGAGACCTGGATCCGGCAGCTTGCTTTTTCCCTTTCTCTTTCTCTCTGTCTCTCTCTCTCTCCCCTCTCTCATTCTCTCTTTCTCTTTCTGTCTATCTCTCTCTGGTGAGTATGCATGCACTATAGCAAAATTTTTAAAAAGAATAATAGTAAAAACAAAAATTAAATAATTCTTTTACAATCTCTTGGCAAATTCTAGCGTAATTCTTGATTTATTATGACACATCAAAATCATGCATACCCACTCTACAGTTTGGTGTTTAAGAGCATGAATCTGGGGACCAGCAGAGAGCTTAATGGTTATGCCTCTGGACTCCTATATGGTTAATCATGGTTTGAATCCTGGACCAGGTGGTTTGAAACTCATGCCAGATGTATGTGCGTGTGTGTCCAAAATCTTGAGAGGAGAGTGGAGGAGAAGGGATTGAGGCATGACCATCCCCCTGGGGGGGTGGGGGCAGGTGATTTCTCACTTTCTGTCTCTCTGTCTCTCCAGTGAGTGCACGTACCCTATAGCAAAAATCTCTCTTGAAAAAAAAAAAATAGCATGATCTGAACCTAGACTCTCTAGGCTCAAGTGACAACTCCTTTACCTTCTAGATGTATATATTTAAGCAAAATTATTAACCTCTCTGTGCTTCCATTGTCTTGCCTATAAAATAGTATAACTAAACCTAAGTAGAACATGAGTTAGTACACTTAAAATATCAAGCACTTAGTACTTGAGAATAGCCCAAATCATCTATTATTATCTTGGACTTTGACTGATATTTGTTTCAGTTCACTGTTGTGTATAGTACTGTGTCTCACTACTCTGTTTACATTGTTTTCTCCTCAGGCACCACATTAAAATTTAATTCAGCTTTCTAAGTGGACAGTGGTTCAATATTGCATCTCACAAATCCCATAGCATTGCAAGGAATGCAATGCAAAAAAAACTTTAGATTTACCCTAGTAACAATCTTAATTTCATGATTCTTCCACAAATACTGTTAACTATTTAAAAGCAATACCAAAGAAGTTAAGGAGGAAAGTAGAGAGGCAAGACATTTGTGAAACACAAATCATCCACAAATGTATTCTTATCTGCTGAGGATCATAAGTGCTATATCCTCAACTGGACTGTTGTGAACTGTATTCATGTTGGATAAATTCAGCTCACAAGCTAAGCAATATATAGTGAGTAGATGTATAAAATAAATTAATGGGACCAGCAGGTGGCATGGTGG
>NW_006203330.1:0-1184 GCF_000334495.1 Tupaia belangeri chinensis | reverse complement strand
AGTTCCAGATCTGGCAGCTTGAAAATAATGCCAGCACCTATGTGTGCTTGCCCAAAATCCCAAGAGAAGAGTGGAGGAGAAGGGATTGTGGTGTGGCCATTCACCCTGGTAGATGATTTCTCACTTTCCCTCTCATTGTCTCTCTCTAGTGAGTACATGCACTCTGTGGCAAAAAGAAACAAACAAAAACCTAAAAGAAAGAAAGAGAGAGAGAGAGGAGAGAGAGAGAAAGAAAGAGAAATATATCTTAAAGTCAAATATTCAGATGGCCTCACAAATATAACTACTGTAAATAAATCTTATGATACTCAATACAAAACAATCTGTACTTAACAGGAGTTTCACTGAAACAAGAAAGCAAATTTTAAAAACGTTGACTTACAACCTGATAAAGATAATTCAGTATTTTCTACTTGTTAAGATCCCACACTTATTTTTCTAAAATGACATGTCTCAAAATCTTGTATTGTTAGTCACTCCTTTCTTGGGAAAGTAATATTATTATTTGAAATTCTGAGATGAACTACCCTATGATATTTGTAAAATAAAACATATATGTTTATTTTCCAAAATTATAAAAGTAGTTGCTACTAATTTCTATAACTGTAACTTTCATTAACATATAATTGTCTACCGGGAACCAGCAGTTAGCGTAATGGCTATGTCGCTGGACTCTCACGTAGTCGACCGTGGTTTGTGTCCCGGACCCGGTGGCTTAAAACTCACGCCGGGCGCGTGTGCGTGCGTGCCCAAGATCCCGAGAGGAGAATGGAGGAGAAGGGATTGCAGCGTGACCATCCCCTCTGGGGGGTGATTTCTCGCTTTCTGTCTCTATGTCTCTCTCTGTCTGGCGAGCGCACGTGCCCTACAGTGAAAATCTCTCCAAAAAAAAAAATATATATATAATTGTCTACCGAAATATAAAGATGATAGATAGAAAGATAATTAAATATGTAAGTAAATGGATAGATGGAAAATTACATAGTCTTCAACCAAGGGAAAACATGATAGTACTTGCAATCATTATACTATTATACTATTAAAAATAATTATATTATACTATTAAAAATAATTATAATAAGACAATTTATTATAAATATACAAGGTGATTTATAATTAGAATTTTATTAAATTCAAGTATTAATTAAATTACATATATCTAAATTTCTCTAATTTTTGAGATA
>NW_006203329.1:0-915 GCF_000334495.1 Tupaia belangeri chinensis | reverse complement strand
CCCCGGGCGCCCCAGGGAGCGGCGAGGCGTCGTCCAGGCGATGCGTGAACGAGGACGCAGGACTCTTCCGAGGAGGAGCAGAGCGGCCCCGCGGGAGCAGGGCGCGCTCCCTGTCCGCCCTGTCGCTGTCCCCAAGCCCAGGCAGCTCCGGGCCGTCCTATGAGGATGAGCCCCAAGGCGTCCTGCAGCCAGGGCACCTCAGCAGAGGGCGTGGAAGAAGGTCGCTCGCGTGCTGGATCTGTTTGGCCCAAACTGTGGGAGGCCTGGCACTCGGCCACCAGAGGCTTCCCAAGGCGACCGCAGGCACCTTGTGGCACCCAGGGTGGGGACAGTCTGACTGCTTTTTCCTGTTTTCAAAACCCTTTCCCGAAGGCCTGGGAAGGAGTCACGCCCACAAACAGTAACAGGCCATTCAGATCCCCGAAAAAGCTCTTCCTGCATCCTGTCCCAGGGCCGCATCTTTGTGATATACATGAAGCCTCTAATCTTGTTGTTTTTCTTTTTTTTAAATCCTTTCTGATCTGAGCAATCTTTCTTTTCAATCACCAACCTGAAAACTGTAAAAGCCCCCTGCCTCCTCTTGTCCTGCCTTGTTCGGCAAGACCAAGGTAAAAACTCTTCACTAAATTCCAAACTGTGTCTCTCGTCCTCAAAATCAAATAAAAGCAACCCCTGTACCTGATCACCCTGAGAAAGGCATGTTGTGCCTCCTCTCCAGGCTTAAATCACTAAAATTCTAGCTTAAATTTTGTAGATGGAAAATAACCAATTCTAAAAATTATTAATGCGACTTCTTTCCAAGCAAAATATGAATGACCTAGGCACAGAGAGCAGGCACAACATGCCTTTCCCAGGGTGATCAGCTACAGGGTTCCTTTTATTTGTTTCTTTAGAGACTGGCAGACAAAATTAGTG
>NW_006203328.1:0-1346 GCF_000334495.1 Tupaia belangeri chinensis | reverse complement strand
CAGGCAATTTATTACCATTTCAATCCCATTATTCATTATTGGTATATTCCAACTTTGTGCTTTTTTCCTGACTTAGTTTAGGTATATTGTATGTGTCCAGAAATTAATCTTTTCCAGGTTTGCCACCTTGATGGCATATGGTTGCTCATGGTATTCTCTCATGATCTTTTGTACATCTTCAATATCTGTTGTAATATTCCCTTCTCTGATTCTGATGATTCTGACTTTATCTTATGTACTTCCTATTTTTCTTGGTTAGTCTTGCTAATGGCTAGTCAATTTTATTTATTGTTTCAAAATTAAAAAAGAATAAAAATTGTTTGTTGCTTAAGTTCCTTGCATTTGTAAAAGCTCTTTTATTATTTTAAGTTTAATTACAATGTAGTCAGAAAACTTGTTATATATTATTTTTATTCTTTAATTTCTTGTTTTGCTATTCTAGTTCTTTGAGATGCATCACAAGGTGGTTTACTTGCCATCTTTTTATTTTGCTCTTGTGAACTAATTGCTATAAATTTTCCTATTACTATTGTTTTTGCTGAATCCCAAAGGTTTGGGAGTGGGTAACTTTTGTTATCATTTGTTTCATGAAAATCTTTAATCTTATCTGTAATTATTTCAATAGTTTCAAAATTGTTTGTCGCTTAAGTTCCTTGCATTTGTAAAAGCTCTTTTATGATCGTTGTGTGGTTGTTAGCTAATGCCCTATGTCAAAAAAAAAAAAAAACTCTCAAAAAAAATTTGAAGAGGTCTTGTGAACATTTATGTGGTCAATGTTAGAGAATATTTTTTTGTGCTGATGAAAAACATGTGTATTCTGTATTTGTTGGGTGAAATGTTCTATAAATGTCTGTCAGGTCAATTTGGTTTACATGATCATTTAACTCCAGTGTCTCTATTTTTGGCTAGATGATTTATCTAATGATAACAGTGGGGTTCTGTCAGTGTGTGAGAGTTTATCTCTTTTTAAATATACCAGTCTTTGTTTTGTGTATTTGTGTGTTCTGGTGTTAGGGTTGTAAATATCTCTGTGGTGCATTAATCCCTACAATATTATATAATGACCTTTTCCTTATCTCTTTTTAGATTATAGCTTGAGGCTTATTTTGTCTGATATTAGGATTGCCAATATATATATTTTTTTCCTGGAATGACTTTTTCTGCTTTTTTTAAAAAATCTACTCAACGAGTCTACATCTTTTGATTGAAGAGTTTAATTTATTTACATTTAATCATACTATTGATATTTATAGATTCATACCTGCCAATTTTCTAGTCAGTTTCTCATTATGTTTTTTTATTTAATTTATTCTTTAGTTATTTTTATCTTTGCAATTTGGAGGTTT
>NW_006203327.1:853-1520 GCF_000334495.1 Tupaia belangeri chinensis | reverse complement strand
TTTGAACGTGAGCATACAAGTAGCTTTTGTTAGTCCCTCTTTCCAGTTCTTCTGGGCATGTGCACAGGAGGGGAATGCCTGGGCTATATGCCAATTCTGTATTTGAGTTTTTGAGGAACCATGGAGCTGGTTTCCACTGCAGCTGCACCATTTTACGTTCTTACCAGCAATGTATGAGGGAGGGTTCCCATTTCACAACATCATCATCAACACTTCTTATTTTTCTTTTTTTTTTGCTTTTTTGGTTTCTTTTTAAAGCTACCATAGTAGGTATAAAGTTGTATCTTATTGTGGTCTTAATTTGTTTCCCTTATTATTATTAACATAGAGCACCTTTTCATGTATATATTGGTCATTTGCATATCTTCTTGGGAGAAACATATTCATCTGCTAGGGCTCCTGTAACAAAGTATCCCAGACTGAGGGCCTTAAGTGACAGAAATCTATTTTCTTACAATTCTGGAGACTGGAAGCCCCAGATCAAGGTGTCAGCAGTGCTGGTTTCTTCTGAGACCTCTCTCCTTGGCCTGCAGATGGCTGTCTCTTCCCTGTGTCTTCACATGGTCTTTCCTCTGTCATTATCTGGGCCCTAATCTTCTCTTCTCATAAGAACACAAGTCCTATTAGATCAGGAGTCACCCCAATGGCCCTCATTTAACCATAATTA
>NW_006203327.1:331-632 GCF_000334495.1 Tupaia belangeri chinensis | reverse complement strand
TATCTCTCTTTCACTCCAGTGAGCACACACACCCTATAGTAAAAGTCTCTTAAGAACAAAAAAACAAATACAGTCACATTCTGAGGTAAAGGTGTTCAAACTTTCATACCTGAATTTTGGAGAAATTCATTCAACCCATAACCAATGTCAGTTCAAGTCCTTTGTTGTCAGAGCAGGTTTTGATGTTGGGTGTATGGCTTTATTCTTTTAATTTTGCCAAAGGGTGCATGTACTCACAAGAGAGAGAAAGAAAGAGAGAGAGAAAGCAACCCCCTTGGGAAATGGTCACACCATGTTCCCT
>NW_006203327.1:0-263 GCF_000334495.1 Tupaia belangeri chinensis | reverse complement strand
TCTGATTCTGATCTCATCGGGCCAGCCACAGTGTATCTGGCTGCCTTAACCACCAGGCCTTGGATCCAGTTTGTTATTTCATCTCAAAATGTCTCATTTGAGCAGCTCTAAGCACAGTTACTGTCCCAAAGAATATAGGTCTCCATTCTCCCCACAGAAACCCAGCCATTCTATCTTCCACTAAAACAATGCAGTAAGAGCTATCAAAGGTAAAGAAGTTGCTGTGTGTTTTGTTTGTTTATTTTTTGGTTTTTTTTTTTTTT
>NW_006203326.1:0-598 GCF_000334495.1 Tupaia belangeri chinensis | reverse complement strand
TTCTCCATTCTTCTCTCGGGATTTTGGGCCCCATTCAAGTCCTAGACCCGGTGCCTTGAAACTCACGCCAGGTATTCGTGCGTGTGTGCCCAAAATCCCGAGAGGAGAACGGAGGAGAAGAGGTTGGAGATGGCCAGTCCCCCAGGGACGTGATTCCTCTGTGAGTTTCAAGGTGCTGGGTCTGGGACTTGAACCGTGGTCGATGATGTGGCAGTTCAGTGCCTTAATTACTCTGCCACCTGCTGACCCCTCTGTTCAGTTCTGACACTTCCACCTGGAGTTAGCTCCCACAGTGAGGGGCTCCGTCCCACCAGAGCACCCCGCTTCAGATGTCCATCTACTGCAAGTCCCGGGTCTCTCGTACTTCAGACTGAGCAGCGATAAATGGGGATTCCTGAGGCCGCCCCCCAGGTTTAGGAATCTGCTAGAAAGGCTTGCAGATCTCAGAAAAGTGCTTTATTTACTTTTACTGGTTTATTATGCAGGATGCAACTTTGAAAGAGACCTGCAGGGCCAGATATGGGCAAAGATGTGTCCACCAGCCCGGAGGTCCCAGCCTCCAGACTCAGAATTTTTAGGGAGGCTCCGTGGTGTCGGC
>NW_006203325.1:947510-960439 GCF_000334495.1 Tupaia belangeri chinensis | reverse complement strand
TGACTAAGAAATTCAGCAACCAGGAGACCTGCGTGGAAATTGGCGAGAGTGTGCGTGGAGAGGACGTCTATATCGTTCAGAGTGGTTGTGGGGAAATCAATGACAGTCTGATGGAGCTTTTGATCATGATTAATGCCTGCAAGATTGCTTCAGCCAGCAGGGTTACCGCAGTCATCCCATGCTTTTTTCCCTACGCCCGACAGGATAAGAAAGATAAGAGCCGGGCCCCAATCTCTGCCAAGCTTGTAGCAAATATGCTGTCTATAGCAGGTGCGGACCATATCATCACCATGGACCTGCATGCTTCTCAAATCCAGGGCTTTTTTGACATACCAGTAGACAATCTGTATGCAGAGCCAGCTGTCCTGAAGTGGATAAGGGAGAATATCTCTGAGTGGAGGAACTGCATTATTGTCTCACCAGATGCTGGTGGAGCGAAGAGAGTGACGTCCATTGCTGACTGGTTGAATGTGGACTTTGCCTTGATTCACAAAGAGCGGAAGAAGGCCAATGAAGTGGACCGCATGGTGCTTGTGGGAGATGTGAAGGATCGTGTGGCTATTCTAGTGGATGATATGGCTGACACTTGTGGTACCATCTGTCATGCCGCTGAGAAGCTTCTCTCAGCTGGAGCCACCAGAGTTTATGCAATCTTGACTCACGGAATCTTTTCAGGTCCAGCCATTTCTCGCATCAATGGTGCCTGCTTTGCAGCAGTAGTAGTCACCAATACCATACCTCAGGAGGATAAGATGAGGCATTGCTCCAAAATACAAGTGATAGACATCTCCATGATCCTTGCAGAAGCCATCCGGAGAACTCACAATGGAGAATCTGTTTCTTATCTGTTCAGCCATGTTCCTTTATAACAGAATAACTTCCAGGTTATTTTATTTTAAAATAAAAGAAAATAGAAAGAAAAAAAAAAAAAAAAAAATACCCTGCTTGTTATTTTCCCTTAGTATTTGATGAAAAGTTCAGCAGAAGACCCAGCTTGATCCAGTGTAACTTTCTGCATCCTACATCTGGTATGTTAGTTTGTCCTATGATAATTTGAGGAAGGACAATTAGAGACTAATTGTTGGGATTTCCTGAGTCAATTGTCTCATTCTGGCTTCGTTACTGATTTTATGAGCCCTCTGACCTTAACTACAGTTCAGCCACTGCAAGATTTCAGACTTCTGAGGGTGTGGTGTAGAGGTGTTTGAAAGTAATTGGAGAAGCCTAGACTACCTGTGACTGCTTCAGGGGTGACTTTTGTTCAGAGCTACCAGTAACAAAGCCACCCAATCCACTCTTCGCTTCTCCAACCCTGATGTGTCACAAGTTCTCAAAAATGTATCTACCTAATTACAGCAAGAGCTCTGGAAAAAACCCAAACCATTTTCCTGGCTGCTGGATCCCCTGAAAGCAGGAGCAGGCAGCTTTCAGCCTGAGGAGTCATTGGGATCAAGAGAGGAGACAGCAAAGTGCCAGTAAATGCTCCTTGAGTGGAAGACTAATCTATTAACATCTATTTGAAGACTGTATAACTTGCATTCTCAGATACACCTGTTCCTTCCATTTAGCTTTAGTCCAACCATCTAGACCTTTTCCTGGCCAGATATCCTTTTGGGCCCAAGTGGTCAGTGTACCACAGATTTCTGGAAAGCACCTCACTTCAGCTATGTATCTCTTATACATACATTATGTGTTTTTTTGCTGTAGCTCAAACTTTCTTAGCCTACTAACATCACCATAGCAGATTCTAAGTGGTATTATAGTACCTTTTGATGAAAATTTCATTTTTATCTTCCTTTCTTGTAAATGGTTAGTCTTTTAAATCACCTTAGATTAATTTTTTTTTTTTTTTGCCATAGGGCGGGCGCCACCACGCCCTAGATTAATATTTTTAAACGATGCTTTTGTCCCTTGTAAAGGAAACCAGTAAAGTGTTTTCATATGAGTGTGTGAGTGTGTGTGTGTGTGTGGGGGGGGATCTAGATATAGCATATGAAATTTCTGACCTTCAAGAAAATAGAGAAAAGTCCTGTTTTAACAGGGTAAAACAAAAATGAGAAAGCTTTGAAGAAACAGTATTCAAACTGCTATTGAAACTCTTATCGAACTTCTGGGCAATAAGCAAAATGGAATAGTTTCCTTGAAGGTCTAAGGAAATATTTTTATCCTAAATTTCTGTGTGCAGAAAAATTATCAAATATGAAAGCAATATTAAGGCTTTTTTTTTTCTTTAAGTTTTTGCCACAGAGTGAGTGTGCTTGCCAAAGAGAAACAGAGACAAATCACTCCCCAGAGGGGATGGACAAGCCACAATTCCTTCTCCTCCATTCTCCTTTCAGGATTTTGAGTACATATACACACATTCCTAGAGTAATTTTCTTTTCTTTTTTAAAAAATTAGATTTTATTTTTTATTTAAAGTTTTGCTATAGGACATGTGTGTTGACCAAAGAGAGACAGAAAGAGGGGGAAAAGTGAGAAAGCAAGCTACTAGGTCTGGGGCTTGAACTATGGTCAGCCATGTAGGAGCCCAGGACCTTAACCACCATGCCACCTGCTGGCCCCTCCTGCTGTGATTTTCAGGCTGCCAGATACAGGATTTGAACTGCAGTTGGCCATGTGCGAGTACAACACATTGGCCCCAAGGCATTATTTTTTTTTAATGTTGACAGATTCAGGGCCAACAGGTCATGTAGTGGTTAGGGTGCTGGACTCCCACATGGCCAACAGCAGTTTGAGTCCTGGACCTGGCGGCTTGAAGGTCACACTGGGCACATGTGCATGCATGCCCAAAATCTCAGGAGGAGAATGGAGAAGAAGAGATTGAGGTGTGGCTATTCCCCCTGAGGGGTGAGATGTGTTCTCACTTTCTCTCTCACTGTCTCTGTCTCTTTCCAGCAAGCACATGCAGCCTATGGCAGAAATCTAAAAAAAAAAAAAAGACTCAGAAACTTTATCCCCATGAGTTTTCTGAAAGTAGTACTTGAAGATACTGAAAATAAAAAATATATGCAACCAAGAAGAGCACGAGGAATAAGATGATAGTGACCAAAGAAGTGAAACTGATACAAAAATAATTTTTATGAATAATTTGTGGTGAAAATTATAACAGTTATTAAGATAAAATTAGCATAAACATTGGGCAAAAATATAAGTAAAAATTTGAGAAAATCTAAATAAAATTCCAAATGATATCCTCAAGACAGAGTTACAGTTAATGTAATTATACTAACGATCTTGTCTAGTTTCAGACTAGGCAGTTAATGGATATGAATTAATTATTGACATTTTAGAAAAAAACTGAGTTTATTTTCTAAAATTCAAAGACAAGAGGCAGAAAAGAGAAGAGAATGATATTAATAATATCAAAACTCCTAAGCGGGGGGCTGAGGGGGACACAGACAAAACTAAACAAATAAAGCTGAAGATAGGAAATAAATGAAAATACATAGCAAATAGAAGGTACTGTATATATGCAACTAAAGTTAATAGGTTAAAAATGATTAAGGAATTAGTTCTATTTAACTTGATTTATTATCATCATCTTTTTTTTGAGAGACAGAGAGAGAGAGATAAAGTGAGAAAGCAAGGAACCAGGTCCAGGACTTGAACTGCAGTCGACCATGTGGGAGTCCAGAACCATCAACCACCACGCCATCTGCCAGTCACAATAGGTTAAAATTTTTAAAAATTTATGATAGAGGGGACCAGCAGATGGCATCATGGCTATGTTGCTGGACTCCCATGTAGTCAACCACAGTTCAAGCCCCGGACCCAGTGTCTTAAACTCAAGCTGGGCGCGTGTGCATGTGTGCCCAAGATCCCAAGAGGAGAATGGAGGAGAAGGGATTGTGGCATGGCCATCCTCCCTGGGGGGTGATTTCTCGCTTTCTGTCTCTCTGTCTCTTTCTGTCTTTCTGGCGAGTGCACGCCCCCTATAGCTAAAAACCTCTCCAAAAAAAAAAAGAAAAAAAATTTATGATAGAGTACATACATGCACACATGAGAGTGACAGAGAGAAAGAGGAGCACTCTCCACAGGGTATGTTCACACCACACTACCTTTCTTCAGTCTTCCAGCCCATGGAATCTTGGACACTTGCCCATGTGCCTGGTGAGTTTCAGAATGACAGGGAGTCGGATTTGCACTAAGTTAGCCATGTGGGATCTGGCTTCTCTTGAGCAGCATATTACTGCTGTGCCCTAACGTCAGCCCTTTTCCATTTAAATTTTTAAAATTAAGTTAATCTTAAAGAAGATAACTTAAACATTAAAGTTATTTTGAGAGGCTAGCAGGTGACATGGTGGTTAAGGCACTGGACTCCAACATGGCCTACCACAGTTCGAGTCCCAGATCTGGTGGCTTAAAATTCATGCCAGGCACTCATGCATGTTTGCCCAAAATCCCTAGTGGAGAATACAGCGGGGATTGTGGTGTGGCCATCATCTCGAGGGGTGATTCCTCACTTTCCTTCACTGTCTCTCTGTCTCTCCAGTGCACGCACACACCCTATGACAAAAACCTTTGAAAAAAAAGTTATTTTGGATAACAAAAATATTTATTGATATGCTATTTTTAGGATATCTATAAGAAACCTTGGGATATACGGAGATGGAGAAAAATATATCAAGTAAATTGTAACAAGGCAAAGCTAAGAATTCTATTATGAACCAACGCAAAAAAAAAAAAAACCAGGAATATATTTTGCTGATTAAACCAGCAAATACGTTGAAACCATTGTGAATCATTATGCATCTAACAGCTCAATATTGAAATGCAAATAGAAGGACGAAACTATGAGAATATGAAGAGAAATGAATAATATGCAATCATAAGAAATTTTGACAAATGTAAAAAATTATCAAGAAAAGGTAAGATTTAAATGACTCTATTATCACAAGTTAATATTTAGAAATTAAACAGATAATTCATATTTTTCAGGCATGTATGAAACATATATACATGTTGAAAATATATCTCAAAAAAAAAAGAACTAACTTTATTATGAGACCAGCAGATGACATGTAATAGTTACATTGCTGAACTCCCACATAGTTGACCACGGTTTGAGTCCCAGACATGGTGAATTAAAACTCACACTGGGCGCATGTGTGTGTATGTCCAAAATCCTGAGAGGAGAATGAAAGACAAAAGATTGCAGAGGGACCATCACCCAGGGGGGTGCTTTTTCACTTTCTGTATCAGTCTCTTTCTGTCTCTCCAGTGAGTGCATGTACCCTATAGCAAAAATCTCTCAAAAAAAGAAAATATATTAGGTCATAAAAAATCTTGATAAAAATTTTATAAGGAACTTTTATAGACCCTGTATAACAAAGTAGCTTTAGTACAATAATCTTAAAAATACTGAGGAAGAAAATTAACTCTAAGTAAAATAAGAATAGAACAAAGCTTACTTGACCTGATAAAGAAAATCTAAAGATGGTGACCAGCAGGTGGAATGGTGATTAAGGCACTGGACACTCCCACATGGCTGACCATGGTTCAAGTCCTGAATCGGATGGCTTGCTTTCTCGCTTCCTTTTTCTCTCTCTCTGTGTCTCTCTCTGATCGCACTAAAATAAATGAATATATAAAATTAAATAAATAATTATATTTTTTAAAAAGAAAAACTAAAGATCTTCAAAGACATATTTAATGATAAAAGCTTGAAAACATTCCAAATAATATCAACAAAAAAAGAGAAAGATATCAATACTGAAAGAGGCAAATTCCATTATTTGCAGATATCATAATTGTCCACCAAAAAATCCAGCAATTAAAAACTACCAAAATTCATGAGAGGCTAATAAAGTGACTTTATGTAAGATAAATAAAATCATTGTCTTTAATAAATACCAGCAAAATATAATTTTAAAATATAATTTAAAAAATGTTTTTCCAGGGACCAGCAGTTAGTGCAATAGCTATGTCACTTGACTCTCATGTAGGTGACCGTGGTTCAGGTCCCAGACCCAGTGGCTTAAACTCACGCTGGGTGCGTGTGCGTGCCCAAGATCCAAAAAAGGAGAATGGAGAAGAGATTGCCGCGTGGCCATCCCCCCTGGGGGTGGGTGATTTCTTGCTTTCTGTCTCTCTGTCTTTCTGGTGAGTGCACATGCCCTATAGCAAAAACTTCTCAAAAAAAAAATGTTTTTCCAAACTAAAGAAATAAAATGATCAATAATAAGCCCCAAAACTATAGGATATATATGAGAAAAATTTACTAAAGGATATAGAAACCTCCTAAATAATTGTATTATGAACCTAGATAGGAAAAACAATATTGTAAGTATGACAGTTTCCTCAAATTATGAAGTCTATTAACCCATTAAAGTCCTAACAAAATTTTATTTATTTTTAAAAATTATTTTGCTTAACTTTATTTATTTTCATTTGACCAGAGAGGGACAGAGTGAGAGAGAGGGAGAGAGAGAGTGAGAGAGAGTGAGAGAAAGAAACAAAGTAAGCTGCCAGGTCCGGGACTTGAACCGAGCTCAAACATGTGAGAATCCAGCACCCTTAACCACCATGCCACCTGCCGGACCCATTATTTATTTATTTTTGAGAGATAAATTTTTGCTATAGGTATGTATCCTTGCCAGAGAGACAGACAAACAGAAGCTAGAAATCACACACACACACACACACACACACACACACACACCTGGGGAGGAATGGCCATACTGCAATCCCTTCTCCTCCATTCTCCTCTCAAGATCTTGGGCACACATGTACACACACCCAACATGAGTTTTAAGCCATTACACACCCAGGACTCGAACTGCAGTCAACTGCATGGGAGTCCAGCAACACAACCATTACACCACTTCTGGTACTCAAATTTTTTTTTAAGATGTTTTTGCCATAGGCTGCATGTACTTGCCATCCATTATAACACTAATCCCTTGTTTATATGAATCATATTCAACATTATTATTTGCATACATTTAATAAGTCACTTGGGAAAATTCCAGAATACAAAATAAGCAAGAGAGTAAATAACTAATATGCCACATAGAGAATAAGAGAGAGAATTCTTTTAAAATGTTATTAAATCCAATATGCATATGTATGATATCAGTATATCATAGACAATACATTGAGCAATGTATGGAGCAATATTAATGGCTATTAATTGGGAAACTAAAGTTTTAGCTCATCTTTAAATGATGCATGACAAATTTCAGAAGGAATGGTTATAAAAAACAGAGTTGTAAGGTACTGGAAGAAAATGTTGAATAACTCTTAAACTCTTATAAGCAGAGAAGGCCTGTTTTATTTTTCAAGAGGTTTTTTGCCTTGGGGCATGTGTGCTCATCATAGAGAGACAGAGACAGTGAGAGGGAAAGTGAGAAATCACCCCTCCAGGGGGATTGCCATTCTCCTCCCAGGATTTTGGGCATGCACACACACACACCTGATGGGTGTGGAATTCTGTCTTTCTGGTGAGTGCACATGCCACTGGGTCTGGAATTCAAACCCCAGTCGGCCATGTGGAAGTCTAGCAATATAACTGCTACGCCATCCACCAGCCCTGAGAAGGCCTTCTTAAGAAAGATACAAAACTCAGAACTCATGAAAGATAAGATTGACACATTGCTCTTGGGATTCTACATGCAGAAAAAGGTTGGGAGAGCCACTCAGGTGCACGTAAGTGCTATCCCTTGAGAAAAAGGAATCATGAGGGACCAGCAGTTGGCGTAATGGCTATGTCACTGGACTCCCATGTAGCTGACTACTGTTCGAGTCCCTGACCCGGTGGCTTAAACTCACGCTGGGTGCGTGTGCGTGCGTGCCCAAGATCCCAAGAGGAGAATGGAGGAGAAGGGATTGTGACGTGGCCATCCCTCCTGGGGGGTGATTTCTCGCTTTCTGTCTCTCTGTCTCTGTCTTTCTGGCGAGCACACGTGCCCTATAGTAAAAACCTCTCAAAAAAAAAAAAAAAAAAAAGGAATGATGATTCCACGTGCAAAGCTGCCTAGAGTGGTCCAGAGGCCAATGACGCCACTGAGGCCACTGAGGGTGGCCCAGACGCTGACTGCTCCCATGGGCTCAGAGGTTGATGGAGCCATTGTTGCAGACCCATAGGGTACAGCTGTGTTAGTCCATCCAGGCTGCTGTAAAAAACTACTATGGATTAGATGGGTTGTAAATAACAAAAATTTGTTTTTCATTAATTCTGAAGGATAGGAAATCCAAAATCATGGTGCTGGCAGATTCTGTGTCTGGAAAGGGCCTACTTCTTGATTCATGAACTGTTGTCTTCTCACTGTGTCCTCACATGACAGACAGGTGAGGGAGCTCTCAGGAGTCTGTTTAATAAGAGCACCAGGGCCAGCTAGTAGCGTGGTGGTTAAAAAAGCTGGATCCCACAGGGCTGACTGTTCAATTTGAGTCTTGGACTCTGAAGTTTGAGAAACACATCAGGTGTATATACATGTGTGTGCCCAAAATCCAAAATTGGAAAAATGGGGGAGAAAAGATTACAGCATGACTGTCCTCCTTGGTGGGGGCAGGAGGGGGTGCTTCTTCACTTTCCTTCTCTCTCTCTGTTTCTTTCTAGCAAGCACATGTGCCCTCTAGCAAATCAGAACATAAATAAGGGCAACTAATTAAATTCATGAGGGTTCTACCCTCAAAACATAATCATCTACTGGGAACCAGCAGTTAGCGTAATGGCTGTGTCGCTGGACTCCCACGTAGTCGACCGCGGTTCACGTCCCGGACCTGGTGGCTTAAAACTCACGCCGGGCGCGTGTGCGTGCGTGCCCAAGATCCCGAGAGGAGAATGGAGGAGAAGGGATTGCGGCGTGACCATCCCCCCTGGGGGGTGATTTCTCGCTTTCTGTCTCTATGTCTCTCTCTGTCTGTCTGGCGAGCACACGTGCCCTACAGTGAAAATCTCTCCCCCCCAAAAAAAACATAATCATCTACTAAAGTCTCCATCTCCTAATACCATTACATAGGGAGTTAGGATTTCAAAATATGAATTTTGGGAGCCACAAACATTTCACCTATATTAAACACAAAGCCACAAAGGATTGTCCTCGGCCCTTGAAACCTAATTAAATTTGTCCTACTAGATTTCAAAGTTGACACCAGCAATTTTTCATTTCTTCCAATTTTTCCTTTTTTGAATAGGAATACCCCATACATGATTTAGATGATTTGGATGATCAGATTTGGGACTTTCAAGCTGGTAATATATATGCATTTTTGCATAGAAAAATACATCATGACTTTCCCAATGACTCAATATTTAGACGATATTTTGTATTTAGATCTGGTGTTTTAATGGGTTGAGACCTTGGAGATGTTGGATAAGTTGAACGTGTTTTGTATGTGGACATGAATTGGAGGGGCTAGCAGGTAGACTTTAGTGGGTTGAAGAGTGGTTCCAAAAAAGATATATCCAAGTTACTCTGTACACAATCCTATTTGGATAAAAGGTCTTCATAGATGTAATTAATTTAGGATTTCAAGATGAGCTCATGCTGTATAGAGTGGGCTTAAATACAATGACAAGTGTTCTTGTAAGAGAAGGCAGAGAGAGATGTGAGAGAGACATGAAGAAGGTAATTGAAAATGGAGGCAGAGATTGGAATGTTTCCATAAGCCTAGAAATGTCAAGGGGATCCAGAAGATGGCGTAATGTTACGTCGCTGGACTTGCATGTAGTGGACTAAAGTGTGAGTCCCAGACCTGACTGCTTTACTTAAACTCATGCTGGGTGCATGTGCATGCATACCCAAAATCCCGAGAGGAGGACGGAAGAGAAGTGATTGTGGTGCAACCATGGTCCCCTCCCCCGCCCCGGGGGGAAGGGGGTTGTGATTTCTTGCTTTCTGTCTCTCTCTATCCCTGGCCAAGACATTGGCCTATAGCAAAAATCTCTAAAAAAGAAAAGAAGGAAGGAAGAAATGCCAAGGATTCCCAACAGTAACCAACCACCAGAAACGGAGAAGGAAACATGGGGCAGATTCCCCCTTACAACCTCCAGAAGGAACCAACCCTGCTGACATTTTTATTTTGAACTCTTGGCCTCCAGAACTGTGAGAGAAAAAAGTTTCTGTTTTTTGTTTTTGTTTTGCTTTGTTGTTGTTGTTGTTGTTGTTTTTAAAGCCATCCAATTTGTGCTCATTTATTACTGCCCTTGGAAACTAATACAAATTCTAGTACCAGAGAGTGGAAGTGTAGTTGTAACATATACCTAAAAATGTAAAGTAGTTTTGTTATTCAAGTATTAGGTTGAGATTAGAAAAATTTTGAAGTTTATGTTAGAAAAAACCTAGAGTGCTTTGAAGACAAATACAGTCGAAATACAGATTTTAAATAAGATTCTTTAACTTTAAGCCCTGTGAGAAGACTCAGAATGAAGAGAATGACAGAGTTACTGTTATCTTAGAGATTTTGCTTTTGGTAAAAATATGAACATCGAATATAATTTTGGTGATGTCTCAAAAAGAAATTACTAGAACCTGAAGGAAAAACTATCCTGATTACACAATGGGAGGAAAAAATGTGTGAACTGTGTTAGGCTGTTGGATAAAAAGCAGAACTTGTACATGATGAACTTGATATTTAGCTGAGGAGGTGTCCAAGCTAAATGTTGAAGATCCAGCCTGGTTCCTCCTTTCCATTTGTATAAAATGGGATAGGAAATAATAAATTATGGAAGAAACATAAATTAAAAAGGAACCAGCATTGGATGATTTAGGAGGTTCTCAGCCTATCTAGGTTGTGGAAGATGTCAGTATTGGGAAACTCGTTGGGAAAGCATGTTCTGGATAGAAGTCGAAGGGTGTGGGTAGGTGATCTTCTAGGAATATAGGTGTAAAACTCATGGATTCAATTAATCATTTCAGCAGAAGGCAAGAATAGAGACTAATGGAATCTTAAATAATCAGTTATTATGCTTTGCTTGATTTTTTTTTTTTTTGAGAGGTTTTTCCTATAGGGCGTGTGCGCTCACCAGACAGGTAAGAGAGATAGAGAGCAAGAAATCACCCCCCAAGGGGGATGGCCACGTCACAATCCGTTCTCCTCCATTCTCCTCTTGGGATCTTGGGCACACACACACACCCACACCCGGCATGAGTTTAAGCCACCGGGTCTGGGACTCGAACCACGGTGGACTACATGGGAGTTCAGTGACATAGCCATTCTGCTAAGTGAACCAAGCCAGAAGGTAGCATGGAGGTTCAGGTGCTAGATCTCACATGGCCAGCTTCATATTTCAAGTCCCAGACCTGGCAGTTTTAGAATCATGCCAGGTGTGTGTGCGTGCGTGCCCGAATCCTGAGAAAAGAGCAGAGAGGGAATTGCAGCATGGCCATCTCCCCTGGGATGTGATTTCTCATTTTCTCTTTCTTTCTCTGTCTGTCTGTCTCCCTCAGGTGAGAGCATGCACCCTATAGCAGAAACTAAAATAAAAATAATTTAAGAATTGATGGAAACCTTACCTACTATTGGCTAAATCTAGCAATAACAAAGTATGAGTCTTAAATACCAACCTAAGGCTGTTTCATTTATTAAAAAAAAAAAAAAAAAAAAAAACGGAAAAGGTAAGACCTTAGTGGTTAAGGGAACTAGATATCCCACATGGCTAACTACAGTTCAAATCCAAGCCCAGTGTCTTGAAAAACACAACAGGCATGTATATTTATGCACAAAATCTTGACAGAACAGAGAAATAAAGGAGAAGGGATTGTGACATGGCCATGCCCCATTAGGGAATGCTTTCTCCCTCCCCCCTCTTTCTCTGTCTCTCTGTCTCCTCTGGTGAGCACACATGCCGTCTGGCAATTGAAAAATTATAAGAAAGCAGTGTAGCCTTTCAGTAGAATTTCAATAGCTGACTGCCACAATGAAAACAGTACTTTCTGAAGAGAATTCAGCAGCATCTTGCAAATGAATTGTACTGGAAAGTCTGTAACTGGGAGACCAAATGTATCTGGGTTGGTTCTATTTTAAGAAATTAGGCCTAAATATTTTTTTAGATCTTAGTAAACAAAGAAGGCTTCATTTTCCTAATCTCCAATGCACACAAGGATTGTTTACTGAAATTTAGTCTGAGTATAAATATCTAAATGTACACTGACGGAATCTCTTATCTGATGACATGATTAATGATGTTTTCTTCAGAGTGGCTTCACTTCGTGTTTATTAAGATGCTTCCCAAATCCTAATGCTATTTCAAAGACACATCAGATGATTATACTTATGAGCACCCTGCAAGAATAGGAAAAGATAAGCTAGTGATTGAATGGTTTTAAATAATACATTTTAATACAGATTAATTATTATGCAACTAGTGACTTTCTTCTCTGTTTTTATACTCATCATTCTGTTTCTTTTTTCCCCCCAGGAAAACCATTAATTTTTAACCCTGGTTTTATTGCAAATGCTTTGTCATGACTGGCATAACTCATTACATAGGGCAAGGAAGGGCAGTTTCCCCCTTTACAACATTAGAGACTCTTTCAGGCAATGAGTGCAAGTATTGTTTCATAAATTAGAGAATGTACTTTAATTCTTCCTCCTTGCTTGCCATTTGGCTTTTCCATCTAGTGGCCCTACCACTTAAGAAGGGATTAGGGAAACGAGCCCTATGGAGGCCTGAAGGAATAAAATAAGATGCAGGGGAGAGCAGGAAGAGCCAAGGCTTCCTGGTGAGAACATGTATACATCTCAGCAGGAGAAGGAAGACTAGCAAGGCTGGAGTACAGTAAGCAAGGGGAAGAACAAAGGCCGGACACAGTGGTACCATAGCACAATGCTCCACAATGCTGAAGCCATATGAGAAGGTCCCAGGTTCATGTCCCAAGGTCAGCATGTACATATCAGGCACACACATGCACCTGGACCCTGGTGACTCAGAGTAGATTGCTGCCTCAAGACCCAGTTGGGGAAGCCTATCTCTCTGACACT
>NW_006203325.1:927969-938041 GCF_000334495.1 Tupaia belangeri chinensis | reverse complement strand
TTTTTTTGAGAGGTTTTTCCTATAGGGCGTGTGCGCTCACCAGACAGGTAAGAGAGATAGAGAGCAAGAAATCACCCCCCAAGGGGGATGGCCACGTCACAATCCGTTCTCCTCCATTCTCCTCTTGGGATCTTGGGCACACACACACACCCACACCCGGCATGAGTTTAAGCCACCGGGTCTGGGACTCGAACCACGGTGGACTACATGGGAGTTCAGTGACATAGCCATTCTGCTAAGTGAACCAAGCCAGAAGGTAGCATGGAGGTTCAGGTGCTAGATCTCACATGGCCAGCTTCATATTTCAAGTCCCAGACCTGGCAGTTTTAGAATCATGCCAGGTGTGTGTGCGTGCGTGCCCGAATCCTGAGAAAAGAGCAGAGAGGGAATTGCAGCATGGCCATCTCCCCTGGGATGTGATTTCTCATTTTCTCTTTCTTTCTCTGTCTGTCTGTCTCCCTCAGGTGAGAGCATGCACCCTATAGCAGAAACTAAAATAAAAATAATTTAAGAATTGATGGAAACCTTACCTACTATTGGCTAAATCTAGCAATAACAAAGTATGAGTCTTAAATACCAACCTAAGGCTGTTTCATTTATTAAAAAAAAAAAAAAAAACGGAAAAGGTAAGACCTTAGTGGTTAAGGGAACTAGATATCCCACATGGCTAACTACAGTTCAAATCCCAGCCCAGTGTCTTGAAAAACACAACAGGCATGTATATTTATGCACAAAATCTTGACAGAACAGAGAAATAAAGGAGAAGGGATTGTGACATGGCCATGCCCCATTAGGGAATGCTTTCTCCCTCCCCCCTCTTTCTCTGTCTCTCTGTCTCCTCTGGTGAGCACACATGCCGTCTGGCAATTGAAAAATTATAAGAAAGCAGTGTAGCCTTTCAGTAGAATTTCAATAGCTGACTGCCACAATGAAAACAGTACTTTCTGAAGAGAATTCAGCAGCATCTTGCAAATGAATTGTACTGGAAAGTCTGTAACTGGGAGACCAAATGTATCTGGGTTGGTTCTATTTTAAGAAATTAGGCCTAAATATTTTTTTAGATCTTAGTAAACAAAGAAGGCTTCATTTTCCTAATCTCCAATGCACACAAGGATTGTTTACTGAAATTTAGTCTGAGTATAAATATCTAAATGTACACTGACGGAATCTCTTATCTGATGACATGATTAATGATGTTTTCTTCAGAGTGGCTTCACTTCGTGTTTATTAAGATGCTTCCCAAATCCTAATGCTATTTCAAAGACACATCAGATGATTATACTTATGAGCACCCTGCAAGAATAGGAAAAGATAAGCTAGTGATTGAATGGTTTTAAATAATACATTTTAATACAGATTAATTATTATGCAACTAGTGACTTTCTTCTCTGTTTTTATACTCATCATTCTGTTTCTTTTTTCCCCCCAGGAAAACCATTAATTTTTAACCCTGGTTTTATTGCAAATGCTTTGTCATGACTGGCATAACTCATTACATAGGGCAAGGAAGGGCAGTTTCCCCCTTTACAACATTAGAGACTCTTTCAGGCAATGAGTGCAAGTATTGTTTCATAAATTAGAGAATGTACTTTAATTCTTCCTCCTTGCTTGCCATTTGGCTTTTCCATCTAGTGGCCCTACCACTTAAGAAGGGATTAGGGAAACGAGCCCTATGGAGGCCTGAAGGAATAAAATAAGATGCAGGGGAGAGCAGGAAGAGCCAAGGCTTCCTGGTGAGAACATGTATACATCTCAGCAGGAGAAGGAAGACTAGCAAGGCTGGAGTACAGTAAGCAAGGGGAAGAACAAAGGCCGGACACAGTGGTACCATAGCACAATGCTCCACAATGCTGAAGCCATATGAGAAGGTCCCAGGTTCATGTCCCAAGGTCAGCATGTACATATCAGGCACACACATGCACCTGGACCCTGGTGACTCAGAGTAGATTGCTGCCTCAAGACCCAGTTGGGGAAGCCTATCTCTCTGACACTCTTTCTCTCAGAAGAAGTCAGTGTTTTTTTTATAAAAAAAAAAGGAAAAACAGGGACCAGCAGTTGGCATAATGGCTATGTCTCTGGACGCCCATATAGTTGATTGTGGTTCGAGTCCCAGACCCAGTGGCTTAAACTCACGTCGGGCACGTGTGCATGCGTGCCTAAGATCCCTAGAGGAGAAAGGAGGAGAAGGGATTGCGGCGTGGCCATACCCTCTGGGGGTGGGGGGTTGATTTCTCACTTTCTGTCTCTCTGTCTGTCTTTCTGGTGAGCGTACATGCCCTATAGCAAAAACATCTCAAAGAAAAAAAAAAGGAAAAGCAGAATGAGATGAATTCATCTGGGCAGCACCAGGCAGGGTAAATAATTCACATATTCTCAGAACTTCTCTGATCACCTTAACCATCAAACTGATCTTTCATTTACCCCATTACTGTAAGTTCTAAAGTCTTATATTATTACTGATTAATAAGTTAATGTTACTTTTTCTACAGGGGATTTCTGAATTCAATAGCAACTCTCATATTCCCAAACTTTCCAGATCATAAAACTTCTGGCATCCTACCCTTGAACTCCCAAATTTTCAGATAGGCTGCTTAGAAAACAGTATTTTAAAACAGTTAAATTTAATGACTCTTATGATCAGGGAAACTTAGGAAACACTGAACCTCAAAAGTGAGGGACCAGCAGTTAGCGTAATGGCTATGTCGCTGGACTCCCACATAGTCGACCGCGGTTCGCGTCTTGGACCTGGTGGCTTAAAACTCACACTGGGCGCGTGTGCGTGTGTGCCCAAGATCCCGAGAGGAGAGGAAAGGAGAGGGGATTGCTGCATGGCCATCCCCCCTGGGGGGGTGATTTCCCGCTTTCCGTCTCTCTGTTTCACTCTGTCTGGTGAGCACACACGCCCTATAGCAAAAAAATAAATAAAAATAAAAACTCTCAAAAAAAAAGTGGTAATAGTGGAGTTTTGGGTGTGGAAGACAGTTTTGAGCACTAGCATCTCAAATTACATACTACTTGGCTAATTTTGTACCCAGGATGAATGTAAGTACCTCTGAGGTCTTCCTAACCTCTCTTTTCTCTGCCCCGTGGGCATGCATGCCTCTTCAGAACATGCAGCAGTAGGTTAAAATACCGAAAAATTAAATTATAGGCTGTCGCTATCTGTAGTCAATAATACAGTTCCAAGGGTCAACCACTGTTTCATGTCTCCTACCTTTCCTTTCATGTCTCCAGATCTCAGAGATCTGCCAGTTTCTCAGCCAGTTCTAACAAAATTAAGATAAAAAACTTTGCATCTGCAATCTGGCATAGGCTTAGAATCAATCACAGCAATGCAACAGCTACCCATAGTGGCTGGGCTCCCATGTGCCCTCCGATTCTCCTTACCACCAAGTGTGACTCAGCCCAAGGTCTGCTATGTGAAAATTAAGCTTCAGGTCCTCGGATTGACACACTCTGACACCTCTTTGATGTTAGCTGCTTGACGAGGTTTTTCCTTTGATTCTCTCTTCTCCATATTCTATCAGATTTCTATCATGGTCCCTGTTTAGAATGGACCTTCACACCAAACCCCAGGTAATGTCAAAGCCTTCGGGGAACCAGCAGTTAGCGTAATGGCTATGTTGCTGGACTCCCATGTAGTCGACCGCGGTTCGCCTCCCAGACCCGGTGGCTTAGAACTCACGCCGGGCACGTGTGCGTGCGTGCCCAAGATCCTGAGAGGAGAATGGAGGAGAAGGGATTGCGGCGTGACCATTCCCCCTGGGAGGTGATTTCTCGCTTTCTGTCTCTATGTCTCTCTCTGTCTGTCTGGCGAGCACACGCGCCCTATAGCGAAAATCTTCCCCCCCCCCCAAAAAAAAAGCCTTCGAAGCTGTGTCCTTTCCTGAGAAGAAGCCCAAAATGGTTTTTCTTCCTTACAACTTCATGTCACATCTGGTCAGCACTCTTGCACCATCACCAAATTTCCTATCATTGTGTCTGTGCACCGCATCTACCCTCTGGTCCTGGCAGTTGCCGGTATCATGCCCAGGCTCGTGGTCTGCTTTTGGAGCCCCCATCTGACCCCACTGGGGCCACCTTCCCACCTCCCATAACACTAACCTCTACCACACTAATCGTTCCTTGATGTGCTCCCCGCTGAGGGCTACATGTGCCCTCTAACGGTCTACCAAGTTATTGCTACCTCTTCCCCTGCCACTAATCTTTACCTATATAGACTCACCTCCCTAAAAGCATCCTTTTAATATTATTGTTCTGATGCTTAAAACCCCGGGGCTACGGGTATGTGTTCCCCAAAAGCATTTGTCGGAAACGTAATTCCCAATACAGTAGTATTAAGAGTTCATATCCCAGCTCCAGCAGCTTGAGAAACATGCCAGGCACATGTGCATGCCCCAAATCCCGAAAGAGTAGAGGAATGGAGAAGGGATTATGGCATGACCCTGTCCCATGGGGAGGTTGCTTTTTCCCCAGTCCCACGCCCACTGCTTTCTTTCTTTCTCTGGTGAGCACCTGCACCCTCTGACAATTATAAAAAGGCAGGGGGCGGGGGAAGGAGAGATGAGGACTTTAAGAGGTGATTAGTCCGTGAGGACCATTCCCTCACAAATAAGTTAAGGCAGTTAGAGAGGAGGTGGGTTTCTGATAAAAGGCTGAATTCGGCCTCTCTCTCTCTCTCTCTCTCGCCCTTCCACCTCTTCCACCTTCCTCCATGGGATGATGCAGCATGAAGTCCCTTGCCAGGTGAAGGTTCTGTAGTCTTGGACTTCCCATCCTCTGGAACTGTAAGAAGTCTCTATTCTTTATAAATGACCAAATCTTGAGTGTTCTGTTATCATAGCACAAGACACACTAAGTTACCCAAAAACGGTTTCCGATTGCCTATTGGCATTTAACAAATTCTTCTGTTTAGCTTTTAGGAAACTCCCAGAATGTATTGCATAAAATGTCCCAGTAATTCCCAAGAGTTGGAAATGACTCACTCCCAGATCATTTTTTTGCTCACACTGCTGGTTACTCATATACTGCCCTCCTGCTTCCTTTGGCATGTTCTAGTTCTAGTCATTCAAAGACAAGCTCCAATAGAAACTCCGACGTAAAGTCGTCCTAGATCCTTCTAGCTTTGTATGTTGATCAAGTTTTTTAAGTTTTGTACTTAATTCTCACCTAGTCGCTTCACGCTTTTATTAGTCCTGATGTTCACAAGATTGGAAGGATCTGTAATAAATGGCCGTTTCCTACGCCTTGGTATCCTTGCAATGCTTAGGACAGTACTAGGAGGCGTATAGTAGATTGATGAAAGAAGTGCATTTGGTTAAAAAGTGCCCTACAGGTAACTCTTTTATCTCTGTTGAAATACACTGGTCACTTAGCTTAGTAGAAATTCAGTTACACATGATATGCTGATTCAATTATGTGATGCTTTTCTCTGTCAAGATTCTCTAAGCATCAGGGAGGAAATAAGGTGACTGCCTTTGTAGAGCAGAAACAGGTGTTATAACTCTGGGAAACTGGAATGGTAACTAGAGTGATACCACACTTAGGTGAGTTAAAAGGCATGGTGAGTGGGACCAGCAGTTAGTGTAATGGCTATGATGCTGGACTCCCATGTTGTCGACCGCGGTTCATGTCCTGGACCCAGGGGCTTAGAACTCATGCCAGGTGTATGTACGTGTGTGCCCAAGGTCCTGAGAGGAGAAGGGATTGCGGTGTGGCCATCCCCCCTGGGGGGTGATTTCTCACTTTCTGTCTCTGTCTGTCTGGCGAGCGCACTATAGCAAAAACCTCTCCAAAAAAAAAAAAAAAAAGGCATGGGGGAGTAACTGTCTCCTGGTTGGCTCATTGGGAGAGTTTTGTTTTGTTTTTGTTTTTGTTTTTAAGGATATTTATTACAAATAGGGCAGAGAACTGAGGAAAGGTGACGGATGATGAACTATGCTCTGGGAAAGAGAGAGACAGAGAAAATACGGGTGTAAAGATTCTCCTACGAACCAGCGATGAATAAAATCAGAAAGGCACTCGAGGAGAGCCAGGCCTGCCATCACTTACCTTGCATATAAACAGTCTAGTGTTGGTAGATATTTAACAACCACCTCTCTGGAAAACAAGAGTCTTAATGTTGTACTTGCACATTTCCATGGAGTAAATACTGCTATTGCCAAGTTCAATCTATCAATGTTCTCTCACTGAAAAAAAAAATTGGGAAAAGCTGTAGGCAATTGGGTCTATGAGCCAGTAGGCATCGACTTGAGCAAAGCCTAACATGAAAGTTAGGAACTGCCCCTAGGAGAATGCTCTGAAATGACCTTGAGGGATTATAATATCTTTCCAGTCTCCTGAGGTGATGGACAGTAAACCCCTTATTGAGAAGAGCTTAATTCCTTTTATTAAAATAGATGAATGAAACAGTGTTCTAGAAAGACTGCATCATATTTTTCAAATACTCTTTTAAAGCAGACTAGCCAATTTTGCCAAATATATAGAAACGTTTCCCACCATTTGTCTGATCATGAAATAATCTTGGTTTTACATTGAATATTTTCATTTTATATGCCATTCTTGAGTAAATTTAAAGTTTACAGATGCCCTGTTTGGTCCCCACTACTGTTCTATGGGCTGGTCCCATGACCTAAGTGGTTAAGTGAACCAGCTCTCACATGGTCAATGGGAGTGAATGGAGCCCCAGCAATTGCAAAAACGTCCGGGGCACATGTGCTTGCCTAGCAAAAAAATTCTGAGAGGATGGAGACATGGAGGAGACAGGACATGGGGAGAGGATTTTCTCTATCTCTCTCTGCCTCTCTCTCTGTGTCTCTTTGGTGAGTGCACATGCTCTCTAACAATTAAAAGTAATTTTTTTAACCATAATAATTGCCTTGGTTCCTGACTTCAGCATCTAAAGAAGTCTTTCTGCTAGAGGCCCTAGAGGCCCTAGAAGATTCTTGTGAGAAGGCATTCATTTCATAATGATAACCATTTTCATGTACTAAAAGAAATGGAGACTGAAGATTTGTGGCCAGGACTAGAGGCAGGAGATACCTGAGAAAGAGAAGGTTAAATCAGAGATCCCAGTGGGGAAATGCCATTAACTAAAAACAGCTTTCTTCCTCTTGGACAGAGACAATAACCTAGCTATGGTAGTTTCAGAAAAGTTGAGATAAAGGGACCAACAGATAGTGTAATGATTATGTCGCAGGACTCCCATGAAGTCAACCGTGGCTCAAGTCCCAGACCCACGACTTAAAACTTGCACTGGTTATGTGTGCATGTGTACCCAAGATCCTGAGAGAATGGAGCAGAAGGGATTATGGCATGGCCATCCCCCGGGGAGTGATTTCTTGCTTTCTGTCTCTCTGTCTCTCCAGTGAGTACACATGCCCTATAGCAAACATCTCTCTAAAACTTAAAAAAAAAAAAAAAGGAAGAAAAAAAAAGAAAAGTTAACCAAAAAAAAGTTTAAGAATTAGTTGACCAAAAAGTAAGTAAACTGATTCAGTTAAAAGATATAAATTGATATTGAAGTGATCTACGCAAAATAAGTTTGGAAACTTTGATTTATTTAAATGAATAAAAACAAAATGTTAATTTATGGACATAATTCGGTAGGCTAATTAGTCATGCAGTACAACATTGCCCTTCGACGGTTTATTTCCATCAGCAGAATTAATCACAGCAGAGCAGATGTAGTCGGGACAATCCAAGGTTAAAACAAATGATACAAAATAATGAACTAGAGCACAGGATGATAACCTGGAGAAAGTCATGATTTATTATTCTGCCAGAGTCTTCTGTGGATTGTGCAGCCACTTTCTGCAAGCCTGTCTTCCTTTTAACCAGATATCTCTGATTGTAGTGATCTTTTACTTTGCATTAATTTTATCTGCCTTGGAAGGTAATGTAACTGTGATAAGAGCCAATTAGTTTTGCACCATGGAGAAACACAATGAAATGTGACTTAAGAAAACAAAGATAAAATTAACTGTCTAAATGAGACTATAAGGCAATCTCATCTTTCCTATTTTCTTATAGGGCTCGAGCACCATACGTTCAGCATCATAAACTGAAGGACAGCTATAAGGGTATTCGAGTTAGTTCAAAGACATGCTGTAATGAACACAATTCTTCCAGAGTAACATTAACCAGGAATTTAACGCTAACTTTCCACAGAACTTGAGAGCTGTCTCTACAGATTACATTTCAAACTATGTTGCAAACAAATATAAGTGCCAGGGTTCCACTGTGGGGAACCGACTCCTTTTTCAATGTTTAGTTTGGGAATTTGACTGTGATATAAGATGGGCAAGAAGGTCTTCAGTTTGACATTGTCTGGCTTCTTCTGCCTTCATCATATCCCTATTGCTTTAGTACACCCAGGAAAATTCCAGTGTGTCAGTCACACAGATGTTACAGAAAGGAAAAACCTGGTGGGGTTAAACTTTTGCATTATTTGTGTTTTTTCTTTTTTTTTTCTTTTTTTGGAGAGGTTTTTGCTATAGGGCGCGTGTGCTCGCCAGACAGACAGAGAGAGACAGAGAGACAGAAAGCAGGAAATCACCACCCAGGGGGGATGGCCACGCCGCAATCCCTTCTCCTCCATTCTCCTCTCGGGATCTTGGACACACACGCACACGCGCCTGGCATGAGTTTTAAGCCACCGGGTCCGGGACGCGAACTGTGGTCGACTACATGGGAGTCCAGTGACATAGCCACTACGCTAAGTGCTGGTCCCATGTGTTTATGTTTAATAGCTTGTGCTTCTAGTAAGACTTGGATGCAGCTAATGGTTCAATAATACAAAGTAGTTACATTGTCCATTATTTGTGATAAAGACCATACCACAAGTCAATTTTCTACCTTTGTCTTTTGACAAAAATAACAGGTTTTGTTTTGTTTTGTTGTTTTGAATTACCAGAGAATATGTGAACTGGCCAGAGAGCAAGAAAGCACCCCTCAATAGGGCGTGCTCACACTGCAGTCCCTTCTCCTCCATTTCTCCATACTACTGGAATTTTAGGTGTGCAAACACACGTGCCCAGTGTGTTTCTCTAGCCAGCACCAGGATTTGTTTTTGTTTTTAATTTATTTATTTATTAGTATTACTTTTTTTCCATGAGTTTTGCCAGAGAAAGATGAGAGAAAGAGATAGAAAGCCTCCAGGTCCAGGACTCGAGCCGTGGTCGACCGTGTGGGAATTCCAGTGCCTTAACCACCATGCCACCCACTGGCCCTAGCCAGGATGAGGATTTGAACCAGTCAGCCATGTGGGATCCAGCTTCTGCCGTACATTTAACTCCTATGCTATCAGATCAGCCCTAGCAGGTTTAGTTTTTGTTTGCTTGTTTTGAAGGCTAAAAAAAATGAAAATAAAATAAAAATATTGAATAATTTGACTTTGTAAGAAACTGCATGGCAAAGTAATAATGAAAGGCAAACAGCAATGTTGAATATACATACTATATATAGGAAAGAGGATCATTAGTTTGAGTATGTGAAGAGAAATAAACAAATGAGACAGAAGGTCACCTCAGAGAAAAACAAATGAAAGAACAGGTGTAAATAATTCACAGGGAAGAAATAAAAGGGATAAATAAACAAAATAAAGGGTGGAACCCAATCTCCCTAGTAATACAACAAATACAATTAAAATAAAATACAACACTTTTTACTCAGCAAGTAGAAAAGTTCTAATTAAATACTCAGTATTTACTTGGGACAGGAAAAGATATTTATGCATCATTTCTAAAGGGGGAAAATGGTTAATACTTTTTTGTTTTATTTTTAAATTTGCTATAGAGTGTGTGCACTTACTGGAGAGAGACAGAGAGAGGGGGAAAGTAAGAAAGCACTTTCCAGGGGGAATGGCCATGCCACAATCCTTTCTCCCCTAGAGATTTTGGCACACATGAACCCATGTGCCCATATGTTTTTCAAGCTGCTGGGTCCAGGACTAGAACTGCACTGTTGACTTTGTAGGAGCCAGTTGCCTTAATCACCATGCCACTGACTAGGGATTACTTTGTGAGAAAAGTTTGGAAATATATATGCTTTTTTAATCCAATAATTCCAGTAG
>NW_006203325.1:922490-927937 GCF_000334495.1 Tupaia belangeri chinensis | reverse complement strand
CACGGTTGTGATAAAAAAAAAACTTTGTTAACAGGATATTCTTGATAGTGTTTTAAAATGGTGAAACTTAATAGTCACCTTAAAATATGTCCACTCAGAAAATATTCATTAAATAAGTTATAGTGCATCTGTTCAGTGACACTGTGTAACCATTAAAGCTGTGGTTCCTAAACTTGTCTGCAATTTAGAATTACCTGGGGATCTTTGAAAATTCCAAAGGTCACATTTCATACCAGTTACATAATTTCTGGGGATGAAGTAGAGGCAATTTTTTTTTAAGTAAGAAGGTTCAATATGCAATGTTATTTGAGAACTGCTGGATTAAAGTGATAGAAAAATCTTTAGGATCATGAAGGATACTCATAATATATTGCATTATTTTTAAAAAATCAAAATGTAAAAGGGTATTATTTAAAATATGGCAGTGTCCTATAGAAATGTTCTTGTACTTGCAATCCTTACTGAAGGACATCTATAAATTTCTGGTGATGTACTCTACCTTCACCAAAACTGGCTGGACTGAGAGTAACTTATTTTGGTGTTTAAAAAAAAAATCCTTTATTTGGTGTGATTTTCAAGCTGGGATTCGAACTGCAAAACTGGCCATGTGGGAATCCAGCACCTCAACCATGACACCACCAGCTTGCCCTGACAGTAAATTTCTGACTTCTTGGCAGCTAACCTATGAGAAGCCAGAGGCTCATGGTAATTTGGCATCAAAACCCTCAATAGGCAGAAATCGGTGGGATTAATGAGAATCTTGCTAACAAAATTGCAGTTATGAGTGGTGAAGGAATTGGGCACTGAAACTGAAGTTGAAGGGATGTATAAACAAAGGATCATAAGGCAGAAAATGGGTCATGAGACAGTGAAAGTAATGGACAAGCAGACAACATTAGTAGTAAACAAAATCTGTGGAGTCAAAAGAAAAACTGAGGGCCAGACTGTGGTGTGGCGGTTACAGGAGCTGGATCCCACATGGCTGACTGCACAGTTTGAGTCCCAGATCGGTAGCCTGAAATGTGTGTGTGCATGTCCAAAATCCTGAAAGGAGAAATGGAGAAGAGGTTGAGACGTAGCCATCCCCCATGGAGAGCGCTTTCTCAATTTTCCTTCCTTCCTCTTTCTGTATCTCTCTGGTGAGCGCATGTGCCCTCCAGCAAATGAAAAAAAAAAAGAGAGAGAGAGAGAAAGAGAAAGAGAAACTGATAGGTAAAAATTCAGGTGATAGGAGAGACTATTTGAAAAGACATGCAAAACAAGGAAAAGACCAAAAGAGTACCTGAAAGATGACATTAGCAAAGCTTAACAACCCTTGTTAGAGGGTTCAGAGCTTCCTTGCAAGTCATAAGACCCAGGGAGGCCCAGGCTCCAGGAGGCTCAGCAATACTCCAAACAGAATCATGAAGGCAAGCACTTATGCATGCGAGGAAAAGTCTCAGGCCATTTTCTAGGAAAGCAGAAGCTAAAGACACAAAAGACAAGGAGAGCAAATTACAAAAGCAGAAACTAGGGAAGCAGATATTGATAAAAACAAGGAAGAATAAACAAATACAGTAATGATGCTAGAATTCAAGTTCTGTGAAATTTACATCGATTTTTGTAGTTAGAGGCTTGTTTGCAGAGAAGCCCCTTCACCGGGTTATCTCTACCTGGCATTTAGAAAATTTTAAATTCTAGTTTAGACTTTAATGAATAAATGGAAAATAATTTTTTTTATACTCTGTGAAACAAGGCACTTGGGTTCCAGTCTTAGATTTTTGGTTACTGCTATGTGTAATAGGTGACCTCAGAAAAGCCAGTCTCTCTTTCTGGTCCTCTCAGTTCCCCATCTATACTCAGGGGATCAAGCTAATGTCTCCCAGCTCTAAGCTGTTATCAGCAGCTAATTTTTTAGAAAATATGTGAGTAAATCTAGGATTGTTAGAATTTTCTCTCTCTGAGTAGTCATCTTAAAAACAAATAGGATTTACTGTTAATCTTTTAAGTCTATATATTTAGGTAAATGTTTTATATTAGAGACCCAGGCTGTCAATAATGTACAACCATAGTGTTAGTATCTCTGTGGACCCTTGAAGGTGTTCCAGAACTCAAATATTGACACTTTTTATTTTAAAAGAAAATCAATTTCCTAATCTTTATTTTTTTTAAATGACTTTTTTCTCCTGTAAAACAGATATAACTGAGAATGTATTGTTGGGGCCTGAGATAGCATAGCATTTATGTCACTGGACTCCCACATGGCCAGTTCAAGTCCCAAACCCAGTGGCTTTAAACTCACGCCAGGTGTGTGTGCCCAATATCTTGAGAGGAGAAGGGATTGTGGCATGGCCTTCTCCCCACCCTCCCCTCGGGGAGGGGTTATTTCTCGCTTTCCTTCTTACTGTGTCTGTCTGTCTGTCTGTCTCTCTCTGGTGAGCTCACACACCCTAAGACAAAAACCTCTACAAAAAAAAAAAAAGAGAGAGAGAGAGAGAGAGCGAGAGAGAGAGAGAGAGAGAGAGAATGTATTATCATGTATATCATGTATGTTTGCCTTTTCTGGTCCTCTTTCCCCAATACCAAAGCCTATCTTTTTTTTTTTTTCTTTTCTTTTTTTTGAGAGGTTTTTGCTATAGGGCATGTGCACTCGCCAGAAAGAGAGAAATCACCCCCCTCCCCATTCCCAGGGGAGAGGGCCACACTGCTATCCCTTCTCTTCCATTTTCCTCTCGGGATCTTGAGTATATATGCACATGCGCCTGGCATGAGTTTAAGCCACCGGGTCCGGCACTTGAACCATGGTCGACTCCATGGGAGTCCAGTGACATAGCCACTACACCAACTGCTGGTCCCTTAAATCCTAACTTTTATCCATCCTGAATCTTACAAAGGTTGATACTCTGCACATTGGACAAAGAATATGGGATGCCCAACAATGGGTAATTCAAACGTTTGATGTCTGCAAGTCCTCCTTTAATCAAGATACTGTTTCCATCTCTGTTACTGTTTTGACTTCAAAAAGGAAAGAAGTAGTGAAGAATCCCATTTTTATTTCCTATGAGGGTCTCAAGTTTGAGTGTAAAGAACAATGGTAGGAGTAAGTTAGGGGATTGTTTTTTAATGTATACTCAGACACATAGGAAAAATATTTTATTAGCGTTTGCTGAAATATTATTTATAATGTAAATTTATATTTTTCTTTGGCTAGGTCATCTGTTCTCTACGATATGTTAACCCTTGCTCTGCTCGTTTTTGCCTTCTGACATATTATTATCCAATCTGGATCATTTAAGAGCGATGTGTTGTGGATTCTTCTGTAAATAACGTACTTAGGCACAATCATGAAAAACTTCACGTAAGCCATACACTTATTAGTGACCTTTTCATTTCCACTGAAACATCTCTTTTTAGGAAAAAAGGCACATATTTCCATGAATGACATACTCTCTTTAAAAATAATAATAATAATAACTGCAGGGGCCAGCAGGCGGTGTGGTGGTTAAGGTATTGTACTCTCATGTAGTTGACTGAGGGTCCAATCCCAGACCCAGTGGCTTGAAATTCGTGCTGGGTATGTGTGCATGTGTGCTCAGATCCTGAGATGGAGGAATAGGGGTTGCAGCATGGCCATCGTCCCTGGGGGGGGGGGATTTCTCACTTTCTGTCTCTTTCTCTCTCTCTCACTCCAGTGAGCACATGCACCCTATAGCAAAAGTGCTCTTTAAAATAAACCAATAACCCTGCATAGATCATATTAAAAATGCATAGCTGATAAAATCTGATATATTTTATTAATTTATTACAAAGCATAACATGTTTAGAATTCTTTGATCAATTATTCAGTATTAAATGTAATCATAACTCAATCAAAAGGAAAACTTTTTTTAACACCGCACTTTACAGTTAAGGACAATAAATTACTTTTCCAATGTCATTTTATGTGCATATTTTTGTTTCCAAAAGATATAAAGATATACCTAACAATTTAAAAAATAAATATTTTGGAGACCCGACCATGCTGATACAAGTGGTATTAACCACTTGTACGGTTGATACACCACTGAAAAAGGCTAGAGTCCTCTGGCAGGCCCAGGTTAGAATTCCAAACCAACCTAACAGGCCAGACGGGCACAGTAGTAGAACTTGTAATCATAGCTGAGAAGCTGAGGCAGGAAGATTGCAACAGCAAGACCTTGTCAAAAATATCACTTTTTCTCTCCTGCTCTCTCTCTCTCATCAGAGATCTTTCCCTCTAATACTCTGAGTCTCATAAAAAAATATATAATTAAAAACACTTTCAAACAAAAAGGTTATATTAGATAACAAATCAATAGAGTACATGTATGGAAATATTAGTATAAGGAGGAAAAGGAACAATATACTTTCTGACAAAAAGAGCTTGTTGTATTTTTCAAATGCGTGATTCTGAGAATAAAATCACCATGATATTAGATCCCATTAACTATATTTAACTATAATGGTTTTAATTTTAAATGTTCATATTTTAATACTGTAGAAATGGCATGCTTTGTAACTATTAAATGTTGACTTAAAATTGGCAATTGGGCATCTAAATTTTTCAAAACATTTTCAGGAATTAATAAAACAAAAACTTGAAGATCCATTAAATGTTAACACTTTATACTTAGTATTTAATATTTACATAACCATCACTTATTGAAGGCATGGAAAAAATATTTAAAATATATTGTTTATCAAATGAATTTTAATATATGACATTGCTATTTATTTATTTATTTTTCCCATGGGGCACATGCATGCACTCATCAGAATGAGATAGAGACAGAGGCAGTGAGAGAGACAGTGAGAAGTCATGCCCACCCCCAGGGGGTGGGGGGGATGGCCACACCACAATCCCTTTTCCTTCATTCTCTTCCCAGGATCTTGGGCACACACGCACACATGCCCCGCATGATTTTCAAGCCTCCAGGTCTGGGACTCGAACTGCAGTTGACCGTTTGGGAATCCAGCAACGTAACTACTATGTCATCTGCTGGCTCCCATGACTGTACTTTTTTTTAAAAAAATAACTATTTACCTATTTCCATATGCCATTATTATTTTTTAATTTGATCAGATAGAGGGAGAGAGAAAGGGAAAGGGAGAAAGCAAGCCGCTGGGTCCAGGACTCCAACCATGGTCGGCAATAAGGGAATCCAGTGCCCTTAACCACCACACAACCTGCTGGCCCCCCTGTGGCTGTACTCTTGATGACAGTCTAGGGGTGTGTGATTACCACCAGGACCAGTGTGATGACTTTTGGGGTACACATTAGGGCTCAAGAGCCTCATTATCTGCCACTTGAGATGCCTCAATAAATACCTGAGACTGGATAAATTATGAAGAATAGTGGTTTATTTGACCGATGACTTTGGTAACTGGAAAGGCTTGTTACATGACGACATTTCCAGCAAAGAGAGGGGCAAGTGCATGCAGAGAGAGCG
>NW_006203325.1:914403-922476 GCF_000334495.1 Tupaia belangeri chinensis | reverse complement strand
TGTTCCATGTCTGTTTCTCTCTCATTCTCTCTGTTTATAAACTCACGAGGACTCCAACCTGGGGGCCCTGCCTGAACTGCCCAATCATTCATCGCCTTTCAATGGTTTCAACCTTCAACACAATAATTGGATCAAGTTTGCTGTTACTATGGCTCAGAACCTGAATTTTTAAAGACCATCATTCAAACTATGGTTATAATATCCCACAATGTGCTAATTAATATGACTCCTAAAACAAAAAGTAAACAACAATGTTTCACAAGTGTACAAAGAAAACAATCCAAACCTAAAAGTTACATTTCTAAATTTTGGTTTGTAAATGGATAGAGTAAATGATAAAATCTAATATATTGGTCCACCGTGAGATGTGTACTTTGATAGTAGAATGAAATGAGTCTTATTTTTGTTTTAACTTGTCATTTCCCTTGGCTGAGTAGGTAAATGGCTATTTCTGAGGCTGAACTGAGCCATTATTTTTATAAATAGGAATAAAAATTGGTATTATGTGGTTGACACCTTATATCTTATGTTTGATCTCTGTGTTGTCGGCAGGCCCATTTAGTTTTGTGCTTAGGTTTGTGTTTTTCTTTCAAAGGTATGTAATCTTATTTTCCTGGCACATTATAATTAAAGAAAACACTGCAATTTTTCACTTGGAAAAAAAAAAGGAGGGAGCCAGATCCCACATGGTCAGTCGTGGTTTGAATCCTCACCTTGGCAGCTTAAACGACCAGGTGCATGTGTATGTCCCAAATCTCAAGGAGATAGAGAAATGAAGGAGAAGGGATTGCAGCATGGTCACACCCCACTGGGGGATGCTTTCTCTCTCTCTGTCTCTCTGTCTCTCTCTCTCTCTCTGGCATGTGTACATGACTTCCAGCTGTCAAAAAAAAAATCTAGAAAGAGATGCTATAATGTTAACACTATTATTAATGTTAACATATTAGATAAATTATTTTTAATTACTTATTATTATTGTTGTTGTTATTAATTTGCAATAGAGCACACACATTTCACCAGAGAAAGAGAGAGAGGGAAAGTGAGAAAGCAAGCTGCCCGGTTTGGGACTCAAACCATGGTTGACCATGTGGGAGTCCAGCACCCCAACCACCACACCACCTACTCTTCCCTAGATCAATTATTTAAAGTACATTAGTTATAGTATAAATGTTAAATACAGAAATATTAATAAATAATAGTTATCTCTGGCTAGTGAAATTATGAGTAGTTTGTATTTTCACTGTAGTTTATCTCTTTTTAAAATAAATTTTATATCCTGAACACACATTATATACACTGGAAGGACAAAAATATTTAAAATTTAACATTGGCCTGGACATCAATAGTTTACTAAGCAGAAATACCACCATCGAAAGCCTTGCAGAATTTGATTCATGGATTATAATTCTGAAGCATGACAAATGCTAAAATAAAATCTCGCTTCTTGATCCTAAATCCAGCTCTCTTTATCTGGATTCTCACGACATTTATTCTGAATGAGGAGTGCAGCATCAGGCCCCCTAATAGCAATGGTAGTATATCACTAAAAATATGCTGCATAAGTCTTTGTAAAAAGGCCAATCAGCAGAGAACATATTTTATCAAGGCATCTCCTACATGGCCCTGAATTATAACTAACCTTAACTGAAAAATATAGAAACTGAAGAACACAGGAATAGTAGTCAACTCACATTCTATATTAAGTTTGAATTATTATTCTTCAAGGAGTTCTGAGGCTGTTCAGTGTGCATTAAATCTCAAACAAGTTACAGGTTTTTGGAACTGAACAGTAATTGGTTTGTAAAACTGACTTAAGCATTTCCATCTGCACACATAAAATTTTGATTAATTTTCTTTCTAGCTCTGTGGCGAGGCATGGCAATGTATTTTGACATTGAGCTCTTATCCACATTTAGAGGACTGAAAGGTCATTATACTTTCACTCTGTGAAGACATTTCTTGATAATAATAGACTGTACAAAAATAGTACCAGGTGATACTTGGCTAGCAGTCAAATGGAGCGCTGCTTTGTCTAGAATTACAATTCCAAAAGACTCAATTTTATAAACATTCAAGTGAACACTTTGGTTGTGTTAGCTTTGTCTTGCACATTTTCGAAACATTGTGGCTAGAGAGTATCCTGAGGTCCTTATGTCCGTACATCTCTCTCTTTTTAAATGATTGAATCCAAATTATCTTTTAATTTAACATTTAGAAAACAAAGTTTTGCAAAGAATGCAAATAAGAACATTTTTTTAAAGTATTTAATTAAAGCATTGATTGATTAATTTAATTGATAGGGCACATTTGCTCACCAGAGAGAGACACAGAAAGAGAAGGAAAATGAGAAAGCAAGCTGTCAGGTCCAGGACTTGAACCATAGTCAGTCTCGTGGGTGTCCGGTCCCTCAAACAACATGCCACCTGCTGACCCCAGAAGTAAGAATTGTCTAATGATCAAAGACTAATGAAATAAAATTTTGAAGGCCAAATGGGATATTAAGGCAAGACCACCATGTCTGAAATTTAAAACTTATTTCTACAAGTTATGGTAGTCTATGAGTTATAGATGACTACTCGGTGAAGAAAACACTGGAGTTAAATTTTGTGTAGAGAGGAATGTCACTGTCCTATTTTAAATAGAAGCAGCTTATAATAAACAGTAGCATACAATTCTAATATATTGTGATTTATAATGAAGGTTTGTGGAAAGAAGAAAATTTACTAAAGCTTGAACTAGCCATCAAACCAATCCTTATGTATAAAAATCTATTTTTACTTTAATATGTGATTTATTTGTCCAGAATATTGACAAATAATATCTATCCATGTATAAATTTCTTCATAAGAGTAGACTTCATGCTAGGTTTTGCTATCTACTCTGTGGTTCTCCATCATGACCTCACCCTATAATTATTCAGAAAGCACCTCCCAAATTTTCCTAGTTTACTCACAGATTGACAGTGACTACCATAATTCCATAATTCCTTCCCATAAAATGTTAGAAACAATAGACTTGAATGCTAGAATTTGAACCCCAATTTTAATACTGATTGGGTATTTGACACTTGACAAGTTGCCATTTAGAATGGCATTTGACATCCCAAATATTCATTTCAATATTCACCATTTAAGTGGAAATAGAATATGAAATGTATATGGCTACAAAAGATAAATGAGAAAATATAGAAAAAAAATTTACCACCATGTCTAAAATGTAATTGTTCCTCAAAAAGTATTCTACTGGGTTGTCAAAGAAGTCATGACATATTTTTTGATGTTTTTCAAGTAATTTATTTATATAAAGAACCAAGAGTGAGGCCAGCAGATGGCATAGTGGTTATGTCACTGGACTCCCATGCGGGAAACCATGGTTCGAATCCTAGACCCAGTGGCTTAAAAATCACACCAGGTGCATGTGCGTGTGTGCCCGGGATCCTAGGAAGGACATGGAGGAGGAACTGTGGTGTGGCCATCCCCCCCCCCCCCCCAGGGGTTGGTTTCTCACTTTCCCTCTCACTGTCTCTGTCTCTCTCTTTCTCTTCAGGGAGCAGACGTGCCTTGTGGCATAAACCTCTAAAAAAAAATGAAATAAAGAACAAAGATAAATGATATAGTGCCCATTTTGTTTGATAACCTTTTCCATATTTCTTCAAGCTTCATAATTTCTCGTTCATAGAAGAACCTGTCTTTATTGGCCAAAAACTGAACAAAACTGATTTACATCCTCACCTGTATTGAACGTTATACCATGCATGGAGATTTAAAGTGAGAGAAACAAGTGGAAGTTTGACGACCCAAGGTCAGATGAACATGGGGTGTGTGGCAACACATCCCACCCAAGCTCCAATCATTTTTGACGATGATCAGATTTGTGCATGGTCTCAAGGGATGGAACACAATCCCTTTACAATCAATGAACTCTGGACCGTTTTTGAATGATGGATTCGCTCAAACTGTCCAGTTGCCGACAGCACACGTTCGAACTGACTGTTTGGCTCCTTGGTAAGAGCTCGAAAAACATGGCACCTTTAAAATCCCACCACACTGAGGGTATAACCTTCCTCTGATAAATATCTGCTTTCGACGTCATTTGAAGAGAATCATCATGTCAGGACCAAAACTGTTTGCACACCACATTGTTGTAAACAATCTGCTTCTCATCACCAGTTTTCAGTTGCTTCAAAAAAAAGATCGTTTTCCTCACGTTTAATGAGCATATCGCCAATATTTATATGCACCATCAAATGAGTTCATGAGGAACCCAAATATAGAGTTCCTTGTGTATCTCAGCTTCTTCATGTGATTGTGAACATTTGAATGATGGATGCTCGATGTTTTGTTTTATGTAATGTGGGTTTGACTCAATCAATGCCTTTATTTTGTGGTCAACAACCATTGTGGGCCTCCCTAGCCGAGGAGCGTCATTGAAATCAACATCACCACTACAGAATTTCATGAACCATCCTTGGCACTGACATTCTTTTTTTTTTTTTTTTGAAAGATTTTTTTTTGCTAGAGGGTATGTTTCCTTGATCTTTGTTTTATGTAATGTGGGTTTGACTCAATCAATGCCTTTATTTTGTGGTCAACAACCATTGTGGGCCTCCCTAGCCGAGGAGCGTCATTGAAATCAACATCACCACTACAGAATTTCATGAACCATCCTTGGCACTGACATTCTTTTTTTTTTTTTTTTGAAAGATTTTTTTTTGCTAGAGGGTATGTTTCCTTGATCAAGAGATAGTGAAAGATTTTTTTTTGCTAGAGGGTATGTGCCCTTGATCAAGAGATAGAGAGAAACAGAAAGCCAGAAATCACTTCCTGGGGGATGGCCATGCCACAATCCCTTCTCCATTCTCCTTTCAGGATTTTGGGCACACACACTCATGCTCCCGATGTGAATTTTAAGCTACCGGGTCCAGGTCTTGAACCATTGTCAACTATGTGGGAGTCCAGCAATATAACCATTATGCCATCTGCTGGTCCTGGCACTGATGTTCTTACAGAGTATTGTCACCATAAACTTGACACAAATTTTCACAAGCTTGATGTACATTCTTCCCTTTAGGGAAGTAAGACAGTAAAATAGAGTGAAAATGCACGGCATTCCCTTCCATTTTCGATTTATTATAAACTCAACCAAATCACTTAATTTTTTTTAAATGAAGTTACAACTGTTAGCTGTCAAATGACATAGCAATAACATTGATGAGAATGACTCTAGTACTTCCAAAAATGAACTAGCGCCATCTGTTGCAAAAATGCATCATAACTTTTCCAATAACGAAATATTACATTGAATGCTGATATACCACCTACTTACTGGCTTATAGTCATTGAAAATTTCCCTGGTGGGACAAATCTGTTTAGCAATAACGTATTAGTAACGATGTTTAAACAATATTCTGATTATCAAAGTTCTGATTATCTATATTAAACTGAATTTCATGTCATAATTAGTTTGATCATGCTCCAAAGTACTTATTGGAGCATTTATTTAATGGTGTCCTTAATAATTATGTCAATGTCAGTGCTATTTAGTTTAAATTTTTTAATTGCCTTTGTACTTAAATTAGCATGGCATTGTTTTAACAGATAAGAAAATAAGTGCTTAAGAATTTAAGTGTTAAACAAATATGGTCTGATTTGACTAAAAATCCAAAATCAAATGGTGAACAAAGAGCTTGCTGCCATGCAAAGATTTACTTTCAGGAAAGATCAGATTATTGAAGGCTTACTGCAAGGGGAAATATATTCATGAAATCATTCTGAAAATGTAGGATTAAGCTCAAAGCAGTTAATGAAAAGCAAGAATCAGTCATTCACAGGTGGAAAAAAATTACATAATTATTTCAATGCTGTTGTGATGTTCTTTTTCCCTAGGCAATGGCAACATGAGAGGCAATCAAAGCTTAAGCAGTGATTACATTAGTAATTGGGCCAGTTACCATCCAGAATTTTTCCGAGGACTCCAAATTCTCTTTTCCTGGTAGGGCAATTAAAAAAAAAAAAGAGTATTGCCAGTCAATTGCCCTTTATAATGGTAAAAGAATACGTTAATTAGAATAAAAAGAAACAACTATTGTTTATCTTCTACTCCCATTTGTTAAGAACTCATAACTACAACGTCCTTTCACTGACGAAAGCACAAACAGATACAGGAAGCAGAAATGAGATTTAAAAGCTCTTTTCCTATTGGAAAGGTTCTAGCTCAATTCCTCTCTAACTGGTACACTGAGTAGATAAAAGCTCAGAGTAGTAAAAGCTCTCCCCCTGCAGTTCAACATCACCATGGAAACATCTCCCCCTCAGTGAAATAATGAGATGGTAATGAAAACAGCTGCCACATAATGAACCTAGGCACAAACAGAGGCCGAGTTACTCATGCCAAAAAGTGAGTGACAGGAGGGTTGACTAGATGGGGGTGGGCATGAACAAGGAGTAACAAGAAAGCCTAGCAGTGGGTGTTATGAGAAGGGGCAGGAGCAACTGCCTAAAATCCTAACATTGAAACTCTCAGAATTTGATTATTGCAATTTAGTACTGAATTTGTGGCATTTCTATTGGAGAGATAATGGGGTATATAACTTGAGTTTCGATTATCTGACTTCAACCTAGTATTTCACATGTCTAACAATTTCAGATTCAAAATATGTAAAATGACAATTAAAGATTCTGTATTCTTCTGGGTCCTAAAGAACATGTGTAAGATGGGAGCAATATTAGGATACAAGAAGGAAAGATCCTTTTTGTGGGGTAAAAGGATATATCTTCCCTTCAAGGGTTCCCAAGTGAACATAAATTTCACCCTCCCCTTCAAAGATGGTCTGAAACTGGTGGATAGAATGAGATGCATAAAGCAAAGGGAGACAAATGAAAAACTGTCTTGAGAAACTCTCATTAAAATACATAAATCTAGAGGCCAGCAGGTGGCATGGTGGTTGAGACACAGGACTCCCACATGGCCAACTGTAGTTTGAGTCCTGGACCTGGCAGCTTGAAACTCACATTGGGCATGTGTGTGGGCATACCTGAAATCCTGAGACGAGAATGGAGGAGAAGGGAGTATGGCATGGCTATCTCCCCGGGGATGGATTTCTCTTTCTCTCTCTCTCTCTCTCTCTCTCTCTCTCTCTCTCTCTCTGGTAAGTGCACACACGCTATAGCAAAAATCTCTCCCCACTCCTCCAATAAAGACATGAATCTAGAAAGTTCTGGACCAAGCAAGAAAAATTATATTCACTATAATGCAATCAGGCAAATAACAAAAATCCAGAAGATAATGACACAGACTATATATATATATATATATTTATATTTATAATATATGTATATGTATGTATTTAAAATATATAGTTTATATTAATATTTAATTAAAATATATTATCACATATACATATATACATGTACATGTGTATATTGGTTTATTGTATTGACTCCCATTTGTTAAGAGCTCATAATTACAACCTATCTTCATTGAAGAAAGCATAAACAAATACAGGAAGCAGAAGCAAGATTTACAAACCAATACACACAACACAGAGAGACACACACAGATACACACACAATTGGTCTAACATCAAAGGATAGGAAATCAATAGCTCAGATATCTGTATCTCAGATGCTAGTATTCCATCATGTATCTACACAAGGATGAATTCCTGTCATTTGAAGCAAAATGAATGAACATGAAATAATCCTAAATGAAATAAGCTAGACTCTGAAAAAATAGATGCTACATGTTCTCAGTTAACAAATATCATGTATCCACCCTCCCTTGTTAGCAAAAGCTAGAAGACTGGATTGAATTGAAGTAGAGTATAATGGATACCAGAAGCTGGAAATGGGAGGGATGGGGAGGACTGGGAGAATATAGTAGGTGAATATAGCAGAGGAAGGAGTTAATAGTTGCTCCAGTCTGCCAGGCTACTCCCGGGGTGAGGTAGAAAGTTAAGGACACCAATTGCTAAGTCATGGAAACAACCGAAATGCCCACGAACTGGTGAATGGATAGAAAAACTGTGGCAGATATACTCAATGGAATAATATTTAGCCATAAAAAAATACAAAA